>NW_023425605.1:402500-657500 GCF_014108245.1 Pipistrellus kuhlii
CTGAGTGACTGCCGGTCCTGCGGGGACCGGGCCCAGGAGTCCGCCTCCTCCCCAGACCGTTACTCCTGGGAGGAAACCTCAACTCCAAACCACAGGCCCCAGAACAACGTTTTACACCAACCAGACCCACTCCCTGAACTAACACCACGAGACCACCGGCCAGGGGCGCCTTCCAGCTGCCCGATGCCCCGGGATGCCGGCGCCGGGCGGCGCGGGGAGCCGTCCGCTCTGAGGCCGGACCGGAGGCCCGGGCCCGCGGCGGCGGCGGGAGGGCAGCGGGGCTCCATGGCCCCATGGCCCCGCCGGCCGGTCCTGCGCCAGGACGGCGCGGGCTTCCGGGAGTGACTCGGGCTGCACCGAGATGCTGAGAATCCGGCTTTTTGTTTGTTGTTGTTCTTAACGGGCGCTCACAGCGATGCCGATTCCACCGCGACCGATGCGCGGCGACCGGCTGTCCCTGCGAGCGCCCGGGGCGGGCGGCACCCTCCTGGGTCCCGCTCTGCCGGCCCCGGGCCCCGGGCCCCGCCGCCCCCGCCGCCCCCGGGGGCGCCGCCACTGACTGCGCAGCAGGATGCAGCTGGCCTCGGGCCCGGCCACCCAGCTCAGCGAGTCGCCCAGCGGCCGCCGGCAGCCGGCGCACAGGAACACGAGCGGCCGGTCCTCGTCGCGCGCGGCCGCCGCCTCCGCGCTCCGCTCCGCCGCCGGCGCGGGCCCGCCCAGCGAGCCCCACGCGCTGGTCCACGGCTCCCGCGGCGGGCGGCCGGGCGAGCC
This sequence comes from Pipistrellus kuhlii, assembly GCF_014108245.1. NCBI lineage: Eukaryota > Metazoa > Chordata > Mammalia > Chiroptera > Vespertilionidae > Pipistrellus > Pipistrellus kuhlii. Next base: position 403,272 of record NW_023425605.1, read on the forward strand.
CCCCGACAGCCGCCGGCTCGGCAGCGCCGGCTCGGCCCGCGCGCCCCGCGCGCCGCACGCGCAGCCGGGGGCGGCGCAGCCCCAGCAGCGCTCCGGCGCGGAAAGCCCGCCATCGCTGCGAACCGCGGCCGCGGGCACCACGGGAAACGCCGTCGCCGGTGCGCGTGCGCGGGGCGGGGCGGCGGGGCGGGGCCTGGCGGGGCGGGGCCTGGTGGGGCGGGCCTGGCGGGGCGGGGCCTGGCGGGGCGGGGCCTGGCGGGGCGGGGCCTGGAGGGGCGGGGCCTGGCGGGGCGGGGCCTGGCGGGGCGGGGCCTGGCGGGGCGGGGCCTGGCGGGGCGGGGCCTGGCGGGGCGGGGCCTGGCGGGGCGGGGCCTGGCGGGGCGGGGCCTGGCGGGGCGGGGCCTGGCGGGGCGGGGCGTCGGGGCGGGGCCTGGCGGGGGCGGGGCCTGGCGGGGCGGGGCGGGGAGCAGCCCGCCAGTGCGCATGCTCGCTGCCGGCTGGCCGGCCGGGCGCCGCGCGTGCATGGCGTCCCCGCCGGGCGCGGGCGGCGCGGCGGCCAGGCCTCCGCGGGGCGGCGCCTGAGAGCCCCGCCCGGACCGTCGGCAGCTCCGCCCCGGGGCCTCCCCGGGGATCTAAGGCGAGTCCGCTGCCCCGGAGGCGGGGCGGCCCGGCCGCGTGCGGGGGAGGAGGACAGGAACCGGGAGAGGAATGTGCGGAGCCGCCACCGCTGCTGGGAGGAGGCCCGGCCCCGGAGACGCGGGCGAATGGCCGTGAACTGCCTCCCCCGCCGCACAGGGAGGTGGCGGTGGTCGCCCGGAGGCGTCCCCTTGGCGTGGCGGCGCCGCTGCAGAGCCGGGGGTGGGGGTCGGGGTGGGCCGGCTGCAGACCTGGGGGGGTTGGGGGGGATGGGGTTGCGGGGGGATGTGCGTGGGAACAGCACGGGTGTCTGTGTGAAACGCGGGCGATGCCCCCGGGATTCCCGGAGCTTCACCGAGTTCGCTTACAAGCACCGCCGCCAGGTGGCGCTGTGCGCCGTCCGCTCTGGGGTCCCCGCAGAGACCCAGGCCCCGCGGGCGCCCCTGGAGGTCAGGCCGCCCAGCGGCTGCGGGGGGCGGGGGGCCTCCGGCTCCGGCTGGGGATCAGGCTGAAGCCGGCTGTCCCACATTTCCCCAGGGGACCCGGATTGCGAGGGGCGCAGGCCCAGCCGAGGGACCGTATATTATAATCATATCATATCATATCATATCATATTAATTATATTAATTATATTTATTATATTCACACACATATATATAATAGATACATACGTATAATATATTCTGTGGGACACAGTTACAGCGTCTGGACAGGTCCAAGCCTCGGTCTGCCGAGAGGGCACAGCCACCTGCAGGTGCCAGCGTGGAGGGCAGAGCCTCCCAGCACCGTGACAGCCAACAGCTGTGGTTGTGAGCGTGCCCCTGTGGTCCGAGCACGTGGCCCCACGTGCCTGAGGGCTCGATAGAGTTCAGGTGCGTGTAGCTGAGTAGGATGGAAACTCAGAATGTGGTAAACTCCTTGGCCACGCCCTTCCTTTGCCTCATGGCATCGGCTGCAGCCCATGGCGCTGTCTCTCCATCAGAGGCAGTGTCCCACCCCACCCAGCTTCCTCCTCCTGTCTGTCTTTTCTCCGTCCTTCATCCCTCACCGCCCCCTGGGTCACTGAGCCTGGCGGAGCTGGCGGCACACAGGGCCGGCTCCCCGCAATGCCCAGGACAAACACTGAGTGGCCAGGTGATCATGTGCTCAGAGATCATCGTAATCTGGCCACTCGGTGCACATCCGGATCAGGTGGCCTAGCTACAACTCTCATTCCGCACTCGGGAATTAAGAGATTGGCAGGCAGGGTAACTCCCCGCCGCCCGCTGAGTGGGAAAGCGGCCTTTGGAGCCGTTTCCACCCTTCAGCTGCCACCATTTTGTTTTGTTTGTGTCTCGTGCTCTCATGCATCTGAGATTCCTGTTTCATTTTGTTAAAGTAACTTTGTTTTTCTTACAGGATGCGGGGGTGGTAAATGTCTAAAAATAAACAGTGCTAAGGTGAATGTTTTGTACATACAGCTTTCTGCCGTTGTCTGATAATTTCATGATAAACAGAAGTTCCCAAGTTGAAGCTTTGTGCACATTTCTTAAAAGTCCAGTGATTCCTATTGCTAGATGCCTTGCAGAATGTTCTCACCGTGAATACATCAATAAGCTTTAAGAATTATCAAGAAATCTTCTCTACCTCTACCTTTCCCACACACCATGGGGTATTTTTAAAAATATATATATTTTATTGATTTTTTACAGAGAGGAGGAGAGAGGGATAGAGAGCTAGAAACGTCGATGAGAGAGAAACATCGATCAGCTGCCTCTTGCACAACCCCTACCGGGGATGTGCCCACAACCAATGTACATGCCCTTGACCGGAATCGAACCCGGGACCCTTCAGTCCGCAGACCGACGCTCTATCCACTGAGCCACACCGGCTTCGGCACCATGGGGTGTTTTGAAGCAAATACGAGACATCATAGCGTTCCATGTACGTCACAAAGACGTTTAGAGAATACAGTCACAGTACAGGTATGCCTCAGAGATGTCGAGGCTTGGTTACCGACACCACATTATTGAGTATCACAATAAAGCAAGAGACGGGGTTTTTGTTTCCCATTGAATGTACACTGAGTGGCCAGATGATGATGATCTCTGAACGCACACAACCTGGCCCCACTCAGTGTGTGTGTGTGTGTGTGTGTGTGTGTGTGTGTGTCTGAGAGCATGCACAGCGGCCTTCCGTGTGCACACGCGAGGGGCTGCGCGCTGGCTGCGGGGAGATGGCCGCGGGGCGGGACATGCAGCAGAGGCTCTCCGTGCGGAGGCCTGTCTCAGCGCAGCTCCGGGTCTGTGTGCGGATGTGGGCGAGCGTGTTTGTCCCGAGTCGCAGGATGGAGTGGTTTCTGTGGACATGCCCAGGGGGCGGCCCTCAGGAGCTGCAGACCACGGCGTGCGGTGTGGCCTCGTGGGCCGGTGGCTGCAGGCTCCACCGAGAGGCCAGGTTCCCGCTGCCGTCCACACCGTCCGTGCCACGCCCTGTGCGGTGACCCGTGGAGCACACGGGAAGTGGGTGCTGGAGGGACCCAGCGCTGTGTGACTCCGGCTCCCGGCAGCCGAGCCAGGCCCCTCAGCCCCGGGGACGCCCCTGGCCGTGGCCTCGGAGGAAGACAGCCCTGGGCCCCGCATGCTCCCCCGCCCAGCGCCTCAGCCGGGCGGTGGCCTGCGGGCCGTGCCCAGGAGCTGGACCCCCCGTGCGGGGCCTTGGCCCAGACAGCACCTCGTCCATCGCGGAGCCCAGGGTCTGGGCCCAGATTAGCGGGGGGCGCTCTGGCCTAGTGGACGGGCGGCGTGGACGTGGGCGGGTCACAGTTCAGGGCCCACATCGCCGTCTCCGCTCGGATGACGAGCCTGAGCCAGTGGGCCGGTTGCTCAACGGCCAGCGCGGCCTCGGAGGGGCCAAGGGCAGCCCAGCTCCGCGGGGTTAACCTGTTCGTGCCCTGAGGGCTGAGCGGGCCCCTCCAGCGGCTAGCCCCGCCCCGCCCGTCTCTCCCAGCCGGGTCTGCGTCCCTCCTCCCCCCCGCGGCCTCCTCCCCTGTTTGCCTTGGAGCCTCGTCAGGAGGGGCCGGAGCCCAGAGCGTCCGGCAGGCGGCCACCCCTTCCTCCAGCCAATGGCTCCGGCCGGGCGGCCTTGGGCCCGAGACCCACAGACACACTTGGACGCCTCCCCGAGGGGTTGGCCAATCTGCCCGCGGCCTGGCAGCCGGACGCCAGCGGCACGGCCATGGCCATGGCCAACAGCAGCAACGCCTCGGCGCCCGCCTACGAGTACTACCTGGACTACCTGGACCTGCTCCCCGTGGACGAGAGGCAGCTGGGGGCCCACAAGTGTGAGTCCTGCGGGGGCGGCTCGGGGGCCGTCCTTGTCCTTGGAACGTCCGGGACTCGCCGGAGGAACGCCAGGCTGGGCGCCCCTGCGGGAACGGGTTCTGTGATGGGGTCGAGGGCCCGGGGCCCGGGGGGCGCGGTGGAGGCCGTGGGGGCTTCGGGGTCCCCGTGTCTGTGTCAGACTCGGAGAGAGCGAGCTTCCCGGGTGGGTGACAGCCCGGCCCAGCGCCCGCCAGCCCCCCCCTGGGGCGACGCGGGGTTTGTCAGCAATCCGGCGGAGGAAGTACAAGAGCGAGAAAAACAAAGCGAAGGCCGGGCTGGGGACCCAGCCCCGCCCTCCCGGAGGCATGGGGAGGGAGGTGGCTCTGCCCACCAGCTCCAAACGGAAATCGTCCCATGTCCTTATTTAAAAAAAATATTTGTTATTGATCTCAGAGAGGAAGGGGGGGGGGGAGAAACATCAATGATGAGAGAGAATCGTGGACCGGCTGCCTCCTGCTGGGGATGGAGCCCACAACCCGGGCCTGTGCCCTGACCAGCAATCGAACTGGGACCGCCTGGTTCACAGGTCGACGCTCGACCACTGAGCCACAGGTCCGGGCCAGGTGTGTCCTTGCCAGGGGAGTTGCTTTGGGGAAACAGTTAAGCTCGGGGAGAAGCCATCGGTGAGTGAGATTAAGCCGATCGGTACACTGGGCGTCAGAAATAAACGCGCTCTCAGAGCTGGTGCTGCCCGGTGTCAGTGTCTGGTCAGGACATGCGTGCTAGGGACGGGGACACCCTCTGGCCGAGGAGGGCTGTTCTGAGAGTCAGTGTTCTTTTGTAAGTTTGAGGGCCTTCAGTTAAAAAGCCAGGTTTTTACTGATCCCACACAGAAAGCTGGGCCAGTGGACAGCACCAGGTGGAGCAAAAGGCGCTTCCTCCCCCAGGAGCCGTCTGTGGGCGGGTGCGGGGCTGGCCCCCCGAGCCCCAGGAGCCAGCCTCCCGGTTCCTCCTCTGCCCTCGGGGCCGTGCCCTCGCCCCCACGCCCCAGACCCTGTGCCCCACGCCGCACGCCCCACACCAGACTGTCACCGCCGTGCCCTCGCCCCCACACCCCACACCCCACACCGCACACCCCACACCAGACTGTCACCGCCGTGCCCTCGTCCCCACGCCCCATACCCCACACCCCACACCAGACTGTGTCACCGCCGTGCCCTCGTCCCCACACCCCATACCCCACACCCCACACCAGACTGTCACCGCCGTGCCCTCGTCCCCACGCCCCACACCCCACACCGCACGCCCCACACCAGACTGTGTCACCGCCGTGCCCTCGTCCCCACACCCCATACCCCACACCCCACACCGCACGCCCCACACCAGTCTGTGTCACCGCCGTGCCCTCGCCCCCACGCCCCAGACCCCGTGCCCCACGCCCCACACCAGACTGTCACCGCCGTGCCCTCGTCCCCACGCCCCACACCCCACACCGCACGCCCCACACCAGACTGTCACCGCCGTGCCCTCGCCCCCATACCCCACACCCCACACCGCACGCCCCACACCAGACTGTGTCACCGCCGTGCCCTCGTCCCCACGCCCCAGGCCCCGTGCCCCACACCAGGCTCCGCATCACCGCCGTGCCCTCGTCCCCACGCCCCCACGCCCCGTGCCCCACGCCCCACACCAGACTGTGTCACCGTCGTGCCCTCGTCCCCACGCCCCAGGCCCCGTGCCCCACACCAGGCTCCGCATCACCGCCGTGCTCCCATCCCCACACTCCACCCCCCACCCCCCACGCAGATTCCGCGTCACCGCTGTGCTCTGGGCAGAAAACGTGGCAGGAGAGTAAGAAGGAACCAGGGAGCAGGTCGTCCCTGCAGAAAGACTGCAAGAAACTGTCCAGGAAAATCCCACTCACACCTCATTGGCCAACACCTTGTCACATGCCACACCTTGCTGCAAGGGAGGCTGGGAACTGTAGTCTTCCAGACAGCCTTGTGCCCAGCAATCAGCAGGGGTTCTGTTACTGGGGAAATGCAGTTCCTCACATGTTACTTTTGTCGTTGTTAATCCTCACACGAGGATATTTCTTCCATTGCTTTTCAGAGTGGAAGGGAAGAAGGGGGCGGGGGGTGGGGAGTGGGGAGAGAAACATTGACTGGTTGCCTCCTGCACCCACCCCAACCGGAGGTGGGGAGCAAACCTGCAACCCAGGTATTGAACCCTCGACCCTTGGCTGTGCAGGCTGATGCCCCAACCACTGAGCCACACTGGCCAAGGCACAGCTTATATTCTCCTGAGCTGGAAGGATGGAGGGATATCATTGCCATCGACCCTCTTCACAGAACAGTGTATTCCGTTTACAGATCGCTGCACGGCCAGTGAAGGAGGAACTGAGTGTGTGCATTGTACACACATGATCTTATTTAACCTGTGTGGCAGTCTGTATAGCACACACTGTCATCCCATGTAACAGACGGAAACGGATTCAGATGGTCTGAGACCAGGTAGCTAGAAAACGGCAGAATCAGAATCAGAACTCAGAACCAGAGCCTCAGGCTGTGACCCCGCGCTGGTCCCAGAGAAGGGGACATCCGGAGCGAATTGGCCAGGACCTGGGACTGGAATGGGGGTGCGTTTGGGGGCTTGGCCGTTTCCCTCACCAGACGCCTCCGTGGACGGGAAGTGTCTTCATGGGATGAATCTGCTGTCTCCAAGTTCGGACGAGAAAGCCCCCAACATGCCACGTCCCCGACCCCCAGCCAGAGCCTTCTCCTGCCAATCGCTGTGGCCGCCTCCCTCCCCTGTCCAGCTGGTGTCCAGTTGGCCCCAGAAAGGAGGGAGGAGCCAGGGGAGGCGGGGGAGGAGAGGGGAGGGAGGGAAGGGAGGAGAGGGGAGTGGAGGAGGGAGGGGACGTTGGGGCTGGGCGGGCCCTCCATTGCCAGGCGGGCTCCCTGGGAAAATGAGCCTCCTGCTGAACTGCGGGGGCGGGCGGGGCTTTGCGGGGACAGGACGTCCTCCGGAGGAAGAGGGCCTCCCAGGGGCAGCGAACCCTCTTCCTTCGCAGGGCGCAGTGAGAGGGCTTCACGGGAACAGCTCCGGCCGCTTCAGTGTCACGCGTCCGCGGGGCTGGCTGTGAAAGCTGTGGTCCCACGGCCTGCTGGTGGGGGGGTGGAGGGACACCGACCCAGGGCAGCGGCAGAGGACTGAGCCCTTGGGGGATGGAGGAGGGAGACTTCCCAGCTGCCAGGGTTTGAAGCTGCTTCCTTAGAGGCGCTGACAGGACTGACCTCGGTGCTCAAAATGTTTTTACTGGGTTCAGAGAGGAAGGGGGAGGGAGGGAGAGAACCATCAATGATGAGAGAGAACCATAGGTCGGCTGCCTCCTGCACGGCCCCCACTGGGGACGGAGCCCGCAGCCCGGGCCTGTGCCCTGACCGGGAACTGAACCCTGACCTCCTGGTTCATAGGTCGATGTTCAACCCCTGAGGCCTGCCAGCCGGGCTTCCTCTGAGGCCGTTTAACCAAAGACGCCCTCGCCACCCCACCACCTGCGGTGGCTCCCGTGCCACAGGCCAAGGTGCCTGAGCTGGTGGAGAGGGCACCGGCCTGCCGCTGCTCCCAGGCGGGTCCAGGGCGCCTCCCGGGTGTCCCCCTTAGCCCCGGCCACACCCAGCCAGTGCCTCTTCCCTGCTGTGGCCCCGCGGCCCGCCCAGCTCACAGGGAGGGCCCCTCTCTCTCCGGTTCCTCCCAGGGCAGGTGGCCAGGGAGGCCCCGCCGGACGCTCGTCACAGGAGCTGCCGGGCCCTTCCTTCTCCCTCCCAAGGAGAAAGGGAGCAGGGAAACCAACTTCTTTTTTAAAATGTTTTTAGTGATTTCAGTGATTTTATTTATTTTAGTGAGAGGAGAGGAGAGAGAGAAATATTAACTGGCTGCACGCCCCACACGGGATCGAGGCTGCAACCCGGGCCTGTGCCCTGACCGGGAACTGAACCCTGACCTCAGGGTTCACAGGTCAATGCTCAACCCCTGAGCCACACCGGCCGGTGGGAGACCCACCTTCTGAGCAGCAGCAGCAGCTGAGAGTGCCTCCATCCGCTGCAGATTCATCCCGCTTCCCCTCCAGACAGCCCGCCCCTCACGCCCCGAGGCCGGCAGAGGCTGGACATCGCCCTTGCTTTCCCCTGGGTCCCCCCTTCCAGGGCGGTGCCGATGGTCACACCCGCTCCTCTCCCCGCAGACTCCGTGGTGATCGCCTTCTGGGCCAGCCTGGCCGCCTTCGTGGTGCTCCTCTTCCTCGTCCTGCTCTCCATGTCCCGCCCGGCTCCCGCGGCCAGGTGCGTGCGGGCGGGTGTCTGAGGGCCCGGGCTGTGCGGGCGGTGGGTGCGGGCAGGGTGCCCGTGGGCGGCAGCGAGGGGGACTCGGGGCCGCGTGAAGAGCTGCACGTCCATGCACAGCCCTGCCTCGGGAGGAGCGAGGCCTGACCGCTCCCTGTGGCTGAGCCGAGGACCTGAGGCTCAGGGATTCTGATGGGAAGTTTTTGGAAGAGGCAGCTTCCTGGCTGTTGCTAATGATATCATCTTTGGGGATAAAAATATCCTGAAAGGGACTGTGGTGCCCGGCTGGTGTTGCTCAGTGGATGAGCACTGCCCTATGAACCAGGTCAGGGTTTGGTTCTGGGCCAGGGCACAGGCCCAGGTTGTGGACTCTCCCCAGTGTGGGGCGTGCAGGAGGCAGCCGATCCAGGATTCTCTCTCATTGATGTTTCTCTCCCTCTCCCTTCCTGACATCAATAAAAAAATTAAGGTAAAAAAAATAGAGTGTGGTGATGGTGGCAAAATTGGATGATTATGCTATCGCTCATTGGCTTACACTGTAGGTCACATGTGTCAAACACAAGGCCCACGAGCCAAATCCGTCCCGCCAGGCCTTGCAATGTGGCCCGCACCGCGCTGTCATCACTGCACTCCGCTGCGTTTCCATCACAATGACAGTTTATGACTGTTCAGTAAACCATTCGGCCCGCAATTTAGGCTGGATTTTATATTTTGGCCCCTTCTCTGATTGAGTTCGACACCCCTACTGTAGGTGTATCTCACTTAATTAGCCCAGCGGAGCAGGGAGGGGCTGTCCTCCAGCCTTGACGCCTGCCTGTCTCTGTCCACAGGAGCCACGCCCCGCCCCGCCCTGCGTGTCCCTGGAGCCTCCACGTCAGCCTCCCCTTCTGCATCCGGAGGCACCCGCTGCTCCACAGCGCCCCCCAGCGGGCCCCGCCCAGCTCAGCCAGGGAGCCAGGCAGCAGTGCCTCCGGGCCCTCCGCCTCGCCCCCCACCACCCCGCAGGCCCACCCAGCTCTCCTGTGGGAGCAGGCCCTGGACGGGGACCCCCACGGCATCAGCTGATGTCCGGCCTCCCACTGGAGCCAGTTCTGCACCGGCGAGTGACGGCCACTCGGAGGGACTCAGACCGGACACGTGCTCCTGGAAGCAGGGGTGCAGCCTGCCACGGCCGAGGCGCTGACGAGGGCTGTGCACCCGCTGGCCCCGCAGCACCAGCCGCACTCACTCCTGGGCTCCCTCGGGAAGCGCGAACAGAGCACACGGAAATAAAGATAGTCACTCGCTGGTCTCACCGCCACTTCCCAGCCTCCAGTCTCCGCTGCAGCACCATGGGCCTGAGTTCCCGGGTGACCTGTACTTTTCCGCGCCCAGGGCCGTGGGGCGGAGGGCAGGCGAGGGCCCGAGCTCCAGGGCGCAGACAGGGGCGAGGAAGGTGGTGTCCCTCCCACAGATCCTGCTGCGGGATGGACTGCAGGGGCGGCCACGCTGGGTTGGAGGGAGCAGCTCCTGGCCTCCAGGATGAGCTGCTTGGTGGTGAGGGGCCTGCAGCCGAGCACGCTCCGTCTGCGCTAACGCCTCTCGGGTGGGGTGTCACACGGGCAAACGGCAGCCACCTCCAGGGGGACGGGCGGGGGCCACGGCTGTCAGGTGACGAGGCCGAGCCGGGAGCCCTGGCGTGCGGGGTGCAGGGTGCGGGGCTACAGGGACAGGCTACACGGAAAGCTGCCTCGTCCGTATTTTCCACAGCGTCCGGGCACACCATCAGGGAGGGGCCTTGGAAGTCAGACTGACTCAAACCCGCAGGCCTCTGAGGAACCAAAACAGCTTTTAACGTCAATTAAACAAAACACAGAAATTAACAAAAATAGACATTTATTATCAGTTACAAAACAGGCTGCTTCCCCAGCCGAGGCCAAGGGGACTGCACCCTAAGGGCCTGCGCAGCCCGTGGTTTAATGGAGCTGAGCTGCGGCAGGAGCTCGCCTACGTCCTGTCACACGGGCGTGTCCGGCCCTCAGACAGCCCAAGCACCTCCGTCCGCGCCTTTATTTGATGGGACACATTGTGGACGGGCAGCTTCACGTCACAGGAACCCTCGCGTGCTCGGCGAGAATCCCCTCTGAGGGAGGAACGGGAGAAGGGCCGGCCACGGATTGCCGTGCGGCCCTGAGGCCCCTCAGGAGCCACGCCCCTCCCGCTCCCGCCCCCGCAGTCCCTGCTGTCCGTTCACTGTCATAAGCAGACGAAGCGCGACCCCCACCGGAGCCGTCACTGCACAGCCCCGCCCGCCCGCCCGGGACTGCTGGCGCCCGCGGGGCCGGCTCTGTCCGGGGCCAGGGCGGCGATGTCCTCGCAGAGCCGGATGATGGGCTCCTGGCCGGTGCCGGGCGCGTCGCCCGCAGCCTCCCGGACCATGTGGACGTGGGCGAGGAGCGAGTCTGGCCACTGGGCCCCCAGCCAGACGTCCTGGACGTGCAGGGACAGCAGGAAGGCGGCGGAGGCTGGAGGACACGGGGCCGTCAGGGCGCGGATCCACGCGGCACAGCCCGCCACCCACCCTCGCCGCACGGCCCGAGAGCCGGCTGGACCAGCCACGCCGGCAGCCACGTGGGCTGAGTAAACCAAACCCGTCCGTCCGTCTGCATTCGGTGAAGCAGGGAACGCGGCCACAGGCCAGTCTCTTCTAGGTCTACCCGCCCCCCTCACAGGCAGAGCTCCGTCCCCGACTGCAGCCACCTGCTCCCCCTCCTGCTCCCGCGTCCGGGGAAGGGGCCCGGCCTCCAGGCAGAGGGGCCACGTGCAGGCGCCATGGCCCGCGTGCCCCCTCCAGGCTTCCACGCCCCATTCCCTCACTCACACGTGCAAACCGCTCCCAGGCAGCTGCCCAACGCCACACATGTGCACACACAGGCACTCATGGGCACACACAGGCACCTGGCCACGATGTGGAATGTAACCCTGTCTGGGAAAGGCCTGCAGGGAGGGGCGGTCCTGGGGGACTGGAGGTCGGGGGGCGAGCACCCCCTGTGATGGCGTCACTAAGGCCTTCCCCAGGCAAAGGCCCGCCCCCCATGCGCCACCGCCCACGGCCCCCAGAATCACCTCGCGTGGCTTCCTCCTCCTCGTCCAGGGAAGCCAGGAGGGTCTCCACGGCCGGGCTCAGGGCCGTCTCTGCGGGGCTCAGGGCCGCCGTCAGCGGCAGCATCAGCGCGCTGAGCTCGGGCGCCGGCCCCTCGGCGCAGAGCCGGCTGTACAGCCGGAACAGGCCGCCCCTCACCGCGCCGTCCGCGAGGAGCCGGGCCCCGACCTCCGGCTGCCGCTCCACGTGGGCCCGCAGCCAACCCAGGAGGCCCACAGCCTCAGCCCTGCCGAGCGGGCCCTCGGCCGCCGTGCGCAGCACCCAGCTGACCACCAGGGCGGCGACGGTGCACGCGGGGCCGTGGGGGGCGGCCGGGTCCGAGGGCCCCTGAGCGGGCGCAGGGCCGGGGAACACGGGCCCCCAGTGGGTCAGGATGGACCGCAGGAGGCCCCTGCACGTCTCCAGGCTGGAAGGCGGCATTGCGGGGCTGGCTGCCTCCTCCGCCTCCCCAGGCCCCCTCCTCCGGCCCCGAGCGCCTCGGGCGCGGGTGGGCCCTGTGGGCTTGTTCCTGTCCTTGAGCATCTCTGCCAGAGAGAGAAGACGGTGAGCCTGCGCCTGCAGACTGGGTGGCGCAGGGGAGGGGCTGGGGCAGGGGAGGGGCTGGGGCGGGGGAGGGGCTGGGGCAGGGCAGCTCGGAGGCCAAGCTGCCTGGGCACAGCGGGCACCTGGCCCTGGACAGGTGGGGGCGCCGCGGCTGTAGCAGGGGGCTCCCCGGTGGGGCCCCAAACCCTGTGTCCCCTCTAGGCGACCATAGGACCTGGGTCTGTACGCCTCCCCCGCTGCCCAGAGCGGGGACAGGGCTGCTGGGGAGCGGGGAGGGGGCGGGGGTGGAGGTTGGAGGGGTGCGGACGAGCCGGCGGCTGCACGCACTCAGCAGGTCCCGGGCGCGGAGCTCCTCGGCGGCGGCCCGCAGCGCCCCCTGCAGCTCGCTGTCCCGCACGACGAGGCTCCACTTGTGCAGCAGGAGCAGCGCGTCCGCGGTGGACAGCACCGCCTGGTTCCCGGCGAGGCGGCCCAGGCCCCGGGGGGCCCGCAGCGCGGCCGCCCGGCACCGCAGAGCCGCGTCCAGGGCCCCGAAGAAGCAGGTCAGCTGCGCGGAGGCCAGGGCGGGCCTGCGGGGGGAGGACACCTGAGCACGCTGCTTCGTCCGCCGGAACGCCTCCGGGAACCACGGCCGAGGGGCAGACCGCTGGGCAGAGCCCGAGGTCAGGGGCCCCGGGCACGCTCACTGCCCCGAGGCCAGGGCGCCCTGCGGCTGGGCAGAAGGGAGTGAGGGGGGAGGGTAAATGCTGCCGCTCCCAAGGGGGGGCCTGGACAGGAGCCTGGGCAGCGGGCGGCGGAGGCAGGTCAGGAACCCTGCACTTTCTAAGGTCAAGGTCACGGGTCACGTTCTTCCTTCGGAACGCCCGAGGCTGGACTCGGAGGTCAGGGGGCCGGCTCCTGCCCAGGGACCTGGACAGCAGGTTAGTTCCCAGGCCCACGAGGAGTCTATGAGGAGCCTGCGAGGCTGACTCGAGAGAGGGACAGTGAGGACAGGGGATTCCTGGCGTCATCTGCACGCTCTGCCCGGAGCCCGGCTGGAGCACTGACCAGCAGGGAGGGCGGTGTGCCAGGCGGTGACCAGCAGGGAGGGGGTGTGGCCGGGCAGTGACCAGCAGGGAAGGGGTGTGGCCGGGCGGTGACCTGCAGGGAGGGGCGTGGCCGGGCAGTGACCGGCAGGGAGGGTGGGCGGTGACCAGCAGGGAGAGGGTGTGGCTGGCAGGGAGGGGCGTGGCCGGGCGGTGGCCGGCAGGGAGGGGCGTGGCCGGACGGTGGCCGGCGGCGGCCTACCTCAGGTGCCTGGCCAGCGCGAGCAGCACGTATAGGAACTCATTGACCAGGTGCAGGGCCGGCAGCTTGCGGGGCTCCTGGGTTCCAGGCGGGCCTGGCGGGCTGCCAGCCTCCGGCCCCCGGCCCCCCAGGTTGGTCACCCACAGAGCGTGCAGCAGGTCGATGATGCCGGCCAGCAGCGGCGTCTCCAGGAACCTGAGGAGCACCGCTGTCACTCCCCGTCCCGGCACCGAGGGCGGAACCCGCGGAGGACGAGGCTGGCAGTCCCTCCGGGCGGCTCAGGGTGCCCAGCCCCGCAGGCCGCCCGCTTAGCCCCTGCAGCCCGCATGGCACAGGTCCGAGTAGGACGGCTCCGGCCACACCCCGACCTCACACTGCGCCTCCTCACCCTCCCCCGGGCCCAGCGGAGGCAGCCCCCGGCCGCTGCGGCCACAGGAGACTCCTCTCCCCGCAGCCCCGGCCCCGCCTCCAGTTCGGGCTGGTCAGGAGTCAGAGCAGCTCGGACAGTGCCCTCGCCCCTCCTGTGGGAGCCTGGCCCCACGCTGTGCAGGACGGGCCCTGGGAGGCGGTGGGCTCCGCGAGGTCCCGGGGTGGGGCCGCGCTGGGGTTAGTGAGGGGACAGGAGGAGCCCGCAGAGCCCTCCCCCTCTCCCTCGCCCGCCGCTCACCTGCCCTCCAGCGTGTGCAGCACCCACGTCAGGAGGCTGTAGTCCCGCAGGAGCGCGTGGGCGGCCCCGGCATTGCGGGCGGCCTTCTGCAGGATCTCCAGCACCCAGCCCTGCCACCGGGAGAGCCTGCTGCCTGAGCGCGCCCCGTGGACGGGCTCGGGCGGCCTGCACCCGCCCCCACCCTGCACCACACCCACTGAGGACCCTCCCCCACCCACACCTACACCCACGAGGACCCTCCTGAGAGCCAGTGAGGCCATGCCCGCCTGGGTGGAGTTACACGGCTTCCTTCCAGGAGAAACCAGAGAGCCGAGACCCTCCAGGCCCATGGACTGGGGTGGGGGGATGGGCGAGCGGGCACATGGGGGGAGGGTGGGTGAATGGGGGGAGGGGAGGAGGGCAGACGCAGGGACGGCGGGTGCACCTGGGCCGCGGGGCCACACAGCGGGCTGCTGGCACAGGGGGAGGGTGTGCACAGGGGGGAGGGGAGGGGGGGGCACGCACCTGGGCCGCGGGCACAGGGGGAGGGTGTGCACAGGGGGGAGGGGAGGGGAGGGGGCACGCACCTGGGCTGCTGGCACGGGGAGGGTGTGCACAGGGGGGAGGGGAGGGGGGGGCACGCACCTGGGCCGCGGGCACAGGGGGAGGGTGTGCACAGGGGGGAGGGGAGGGGAGGGGCACGCACCTGGGCTGCTGGCACAGGGGGAGGGTGTGCACAGGGGGGAGGGGAGGGGGGGGCACGCACCTGGGCCGCGGGGCCGCACAGCCGGCTGCTGGCACAGGGGGAGGGTGTGCACAGGGGGGAGGGGAGGGGGGGGCACGCACCTGGGCCGCGGGGCCGCACAGCCGGCTGCTGGCACAGGGGGAGGGTGTGCACAGGGGGGAGGGGAGGGGAGGGGGGCACGCACCTGGGCCGCGGGGCCCCACGGCGGGCTGCTGGCACAGGGGGAGGGTGTGCACAGGGGGGAGGGGAGGGGGGGGGCACGCACCTGGGCCGCGGGGCCCCACGGCGGGCTGCTGGCACAGGGGGAGGGTGGGCACAGGGGGAGGGTGTGCACAGGGGGGAGGGGAGGGGAGGGGGGCACGCACCTGGGCCGCGGGGCCGCACAGCGGGCTGCTGGAGAAGGCGAGCAGCACGGGGAGGACGCCGCGCCGGGCGTATAGCTCGAAGCAGTGCTTGTCCCGCATGCCCTCCCGCAGGAGCCCGAAGAGCCACTCCCGCTCGGCGCCGTGCTGCAGCGAGACCGACCAGTCAGAGCCGCGGCGGCACCGGCAGCCGGCAGCTGGCAGCCGGCAGCGCCCCTGCTCTGGCCGAACCTCCGTCACCGCCTCGGGGGACGGGCAGGTCCCGCCCACGCTGAGCGGCCGGGCTCAGGAGGGGCCCATGAGCACGCGTGGCCTTCCCCCCGGACCCGGGAGGACAGTGACGGAGCCAGGGGCGCAGACGGAGGCTGCCCGGAGGTGAGCCCCTGGGGGCCGTGCGTGCTGTGGGAGAGGCTGGGAGGCAGAGGGCGCAGGGGGCGGCCCACCTGGAAGTCGGAGCTATAGAAGAGCTGGAAGAAGCCGGGCACCTTGCTCATGTTCAGGTCCTCGTGAGACAGCAGGAACTTGTTGATCTTCAGGTACATGTGCTCCTCTGGGCAGGGAGGGGTGCTCTCAGCGGGCACGCGGGCACCGCCTGCTCAGCCTCTGCATCCCGATCCCCCCTCATCCTCACCCCCACCCACACCCTCAATTGCGCCCTCACCTGTCGGTGGCAACACCTTCACCCGCACCAGCACCCTCACCCCACCCCCACCCCTACCTACCCTCCCCCTCCCCCACAGGCACCTGGCCTGAGGACCTGCAGGGCGGCCTTGGCCACGAAGAGCGCCAGGGTGAAGGTGAGCCTCATGTTGGGCGTGCGGACCCCGTTCCGGACCACGTCCAGCAGGTAGAGGACCTGGGAGAGGAGAGGGGCTGTACCGGCCTCACCCCCACAGCCCCCACAGCCCCGCACAGCCCCCCTACGGCCCCTACGGCCCCCACGGCCCCCCCACAGTCCCCCCACAGCCCCGCACAGCCCCCATAGCCCCGCACAGTCCCCCACAGCCCCCATAGCCCCGCACAGCCCCCCACGGCCCCGCACGGCCCCCCCACAGCCCCGCACAGCCCCCATAGCCCCGCATAGCCCCCACAGCCCCGCACAGCCCCCATAGCCCCGCACAGGCCCCACAGCCCCGCACAGCCCACACCCAGGTCCCGTGGCCGAGGCAGAGCTGGGGCTCCAGGCCGGATGGTCCGCCTGCTCCCGCCCTCTCCTGGGCACCGGGCCGGACAGCGGCCGCCGTAAGCACCGTGTTTAAACCGGAAAAGAGCCAGAGGGAACGAAACCGCGTTCCCACCACAGGCTCCGCGCCACGCCTGCCCCACGGGGGGGGGGACAGAGACTCCGGCGGCTCAGCCCGCAGACGGCAGAGCGCGGCCTGGCCTCACCTGGGGCTGCTCTCGGAACCGGGCCCCCTCCACGTGCGCGTAGTAGGCCGCCAGCACGGAGTAGGCGGCGGCTCGCAGCTGGGGGTCGTAGCTGCTGAGGGCCGCGGCGGTCAGGCCCAGGGCGTTGGAATCCACAAACTTGCGACAGTCCACCACCAGTTCTGGGAAGAGAAAGGGCGTTAACACACCCGCAGGCACAGATCCCTCGGTGCCGCGACTCGGCGATTCAACTTCCTTAGTGCTTCACCAACATCAGCACGTGTGCCAGGAATTGCCAGGAACTGATTAGTCGCACAAACCTAAGGCAGGACACCCCACCCCAGCCCTGGGCCCCCTGGCACCCCACCCCGGCCGCCGTTACCTGGCCGGGTGAGCTCGCTGAAGAGGTGCAGGAGGAAGCAGGGGTCATACAGGCCATCAAGGTCCGGGGGGCTCCCGTCTCGGAATATGGGGTCCTGTGTGTCCTGTGAGAGCCGACACAGTGTGCACCCTGCCCTCCCCTCCCCCCGCATCTAACGGGGGATGCCCACCCACTGCCGGAGTCCAAACTGCCTGGAACATCCGGGCATTAAAGATGACTCTGTAAAAACTAGTGCTTGTACCCAGAACAACATGATCTTTGGGAGACAAGTTATAAACGAAGCAGGTGCTGGTAACTATGGTGGGTACACAGGGCCCCGGCTGGGTACAGGGGCCCCTGGGTGGGTACAGGGGGCCTGTGTGGGTATAGGGGGTCCTATGTGGGTATAGGGGCCCCAGGTAGGTATAGGGGTTCCTGTGTGGGTATAGAGATCGTGTGTGGGTACAAGGAAGCATAGAGACCTGTGCATGTGGCTGACGTGTGACCCAGTAAGAAGTTAACAGGAAACAGCCTGTACTTCAGGCCTCTACAGCTGAGGGTGCAGTGGAGCCCTCAGAGGGTTCCCCCCCACCCCCGTGTGTGTGCCCCCTGGTGGCCGGCCCGGCCTCCGCACCTGGGGGGGCAGCAGCCGCCGGCTCTGGGGGAAGTGCAGGATGGTCTGCATCATCCGGTCGCGGTCCAGCAGGCGGAGGATGTCCCCGGGGCTCGGCTGCTGCCACAGGGACTTGCCCAGGCTGCGGCTCGTCTTGTGGTGCTCGACGGCCGCCGGGCCCCAGAGTAGCACCCTGGGGGTTTGGGGGGAGAGGAGGTGGTCAGGGCCCCACAGCAGCACCCGGGGGGGGGCGGGGGGAGAGGAGGTGGTCAGGGCCCCACAGCAGCACCCGGGGGGGGCGGGGGGAGAGGACGGGGTCAGGGCCCCACAGCAGCACCCGGGGGGGGGCGGGGGGAGAGGACGGGGTCAGGGCCCCACAGCAGCACCCGGGGGGGGAGGGGAGGGAAGAGGAGAGGACGGGGTCAGGGCCCCACAGCCGCACCCGGGGGGGAGGGGAGGAAAGAGGAGAGGACGGGGTCAGGGCCCCACAGCAGCACCCCGGGGGGAGGGGAGGGGAGGGAGAGGACAGGGTCAGGGCCCCACAGCAGCACCCCGGGGGGAGGGGAGGGAGAGGATGGGGTCAGGGCCCCACAGCAGCACCCCGGGGGGGGGGGCGGGGGGAGAGGACGGGGTCAGGGCCCCACAGCAGCACCTGGGGGTGGGGGGGAGAGGACGGGGTCAGGGCCCCACAGCAGCACCCCGGGGGGCGGGGGGAGAGCATGGTGCTAGGGGCCCCACAGGACAGAACTGCCAATGGAAGCACCATCGCAGCAGCTGTGTGGAGCAACTGGCTGTTCTGAGCACAGCACTAGGGCCTGTCCCTTCACCCCCGTCATAACTGGGGAGACGTGGGTGAGAGGGGTGCTGGCGTGAGGAGGGGGACGGTGTCGGCGATGACGACAGAGGACACCCCACTGGAGTGCGCGATGCACAGGCACTGCTCTGAGCCCTCGCCCTGCCCGAACCCCGGTCCCCAGCTCAGCCGCAGGCGGCCTCAGGAGCCGGGGAGCCGGGACCCACCCCCAGCCCCACCGGGAGCCAGACAGGACCGGAGGAGATGGGGCTGCTGGGCCCCGCCCCGCCCCTCTGCCCGCGCTCACCTGAAGCTGACCAGGCTGAGCTGGTTCTGTTCGTACGCCCGGAGGAGGAGCAAGATCTTCTGGTCTGAGGGAGGCGAAGGTCAAGTTAGGGAGGCAAGTCCTAGTCCCCCTCCCCCCCGCCCCATCACCTCGGTCCCCCTCCCCCAGAACGGTCCCCCCCAGGATGGTCCCTCTCCCCAGGACGGCCCCCCCACAGAGGATTGGACCCCTCCCCCAGGACGGCCCCTCCCCAGGACAATCGCCTCCCCCAGGACGGCCCCCCCCCCCCGGACAGCCCCTCCCCCAGGAGGTCCCCCCCTTACGCAGGACAGGCCCTGCCCCCTCCCCTAAGACAATCCCCTCCCCAGGACGGCCCACCCCCCCCGGACAATCCCCTCCCCAGGACGGCCCCCCCCCCCAGGACAATCCCCTCCCCCAGGACGGCCCCCCCCAGGGCAGCCCCTCCCCCAGGAGGGTCCCCCCTCACCCAGGATGCTGAGCGAGGCGCCGTAGGCCCCGAGGAGCACGGCGAAGTGGCTGGTCTCGCAGACGGACGGGCACAGCTGCACCAGCCCCCACAGCAGGTCCACCAGCGCCTCTGGGAGAAGCAGCGTGAGCAGCAGTGAGTGTGTGTGACTGTATGTGTGTGAGCGAGTGTGTGTGTGACTATGTCTGTGTGCCTGTGAGTGTATGTATGTGCACGAGTGTATGTATGTTTGTGTGTGCGCGCGCACACGTGCACACGTTGTCGGAATGAGAGGACACATCCCAGGGAAACTGAGCGTGAAACCTCCGAGCGAGCCTGGGCTTGGGTGCATCCACACACCCCCCCCCACCCCGGCTCTGACAGGCGGATCTCAGCCTCCGCCCTCCCCCCCCAAGCCCTCCCCAGCCCGGCACCAGCCCTGTGCTCCTCCCCGCCCAGCAGAGGGCGCAGCCTGGGGCTTCCTGCCCACTGCGCGGGGAGGTGCTCTTCACTGCGCGTGCGACCTCGGGAGCCCTAACGGTTTGGGGGCCGGCTGCGTGGCTGCGGGGGGCAGGCCCTCGCCTCTCCTGCGTGTCCCCGCCCGTGCCCGGAGGGCCCTGGGCGCTCAGGTAAACACGCCGGCCCGGACAGGTGGCGCAGGGCCTGGCTCTCCGGGTCCCCGAGGGCCCCGGCCTCACCGAGGCTCCCATCCTCCATCGACGGTTCAGGCAGCCGCACGATTCCTCTCGGCGACCCCGTCCCAGGCCTGACCTCGGTGCCCCTGGCACAGCCCCCAGACCAGGAGCGGCTCTGGGCTGGTGCTGCCGGAGACAGACCACGCCCTCTCCCTCCCTCTCCCTCCGCAGAGCCCCGCAGGGGGGAGCCAGGATCGGCCTGGGGGGTAGGGTGGGAGGGAGATGTCTCCTCACCTTTCACCTGGCTGTCGGGGGGCCCCTCCTCCCCGGAGGCCAGCAGCGTCGGCAGGAACAGGGAGTGCTGGGCCAGCATCGTGTGGACCACGGGGAGGGGGACCAGCCTCTCGCGCGCGGGGCTCTCGGGCCGGTACAGGAGCTGTGTGGCGGCGTGCAGCGCCCGCAGGAACGCGGGGTCCTGATACCGGGACCTGGGAGTGAGCACCGAGGGGCAGCCTCCTCAGGGACGTACTTCACAGGAAACGGTGCAGACAGCTCTCCTCCACTTCACCGTCTCCCTCCGAGGCCTCCTGCTCCAGGAGGGCTCTGCCCCCGGGACACCGCCATGGGCGATCCGGAGACACAGCAGCCACGGCGGACAGAGAGGTCTCTCGCCGGGTCCGGCCCCTCGCTCCCCCGCCCCTGGGAAGGCGTGTCTGCTGGGGAGCAGCCAGGGAAGCACGGCTCCGGGCGCCCGGCGGCCAGCACCAGCGTCCGTCTGTCACGGGCAGCGAGGACGTGGGGTGGGGAAGGGTGAGCTCCCACCCCGTTCAGCCAGCCAGCCCTGGGCACGGGCAGAGCGGTGCCCACGCCAGCCGCCGGCACATCCCTCTCTGAGGAAAGCTGGCGCCTGGGTGCCGAGCAGCAGCCTCGCGGGGACGGGGGAGGGAAGGGGGTGTCCACCTGGACCAGTAACTGGCGAAGCCGACAGGAGGACCCGGCAGGAGCCGTGGGTGAGAGCCTGCGTCCACACACTGACGCGGGACATGGAGTTACAGGAAGGCACACACACGGGCACGGTTGTTTAGGGACACAGTGACATGCCAAGTCTGAGCACACGCGTGGCCACGCCAGGCTCAGCCTTGTGGACACGCCCTGGGCCGGGCGGGGAGAGGAGAGGAGAGCACGGACCGGCCGCGGTGCTGTGGGTGCCTGCGGGTCCCACACCTCCTGCCTCTCAGTCCCCCATGGGAGGCCGCCCTCGCCATCGCACAGCCCGCTGCACGGGCCGGCTGTGACCGGGCTCCACACAGGTCCCCGAGCGGGACCGACAGGCACCAGCACCACAGACCCCCACCAAGCCACAAGCCACCCGCCACCCGCCACCCGCCACCCGCCACCCGCCGGGCGGGTCAGCGGGCGGAGCATCGTCACAAGCGCTGAAGGGCCATTGTCCGCCAGGAAAGCGGCCACTGGTGTTTCTCTCTCCCCGCCCCTCCCTCGCTCTCCAAAACCAACGAAAACACCGCAGTGAGGACAGAAGAAAACCGCTGTCCACTTACTTGAGTCCCATCTTCACAAACTGCTGCCAATCTCCGGGGCCCACGTCACCCACCGAGCCCTGCGGGGACAGACAGACAGCCGGGCAGCGTGGGGACCAGCCTGGGCTGAAACTCCAGCTGCTCCTGAGGGCGGGCCACCCCCTAAACGGCCAGCCGACACGCGCCTCTCGCTCGGGGTTTCCACCTGCACTGGCTCCCAGCTCACCCACCGCAAAGGGAGCTCAGGGCTCGGCTGCCGTCCCCGTGTGTGCGTCCCTGTGTGTGCCGTCCCCGTGTGTGCATCCCCGTGTGTGCCGTCCCCGTGTGCGCGTCCCCGTGTGTGCGTCCCCGTGTGTGCCGTCCCCGTGTGTGCGTCCCTGTGTGTGCCGTCCCGTGTGTGCGTCCCCGTGTGTGCCGTCCCCGTGTGCGCGTCCCCGTGTGCGCGTCCCCGTGTGTGCGTCCCCGTGTGTGCGTCCCCGTGTGTGCGTCCCCGTGTGTGCGTCCCCGTGTGTGCCGTCCCCGTGTCCGCCGCCCGTTTGCGCCATCCCCGTGTTCGCCGTCCCCGTGTGCACCGTCCCCGTGTGTGCATCCCAGTGTGTGCGTCGTGTCCGCCGTCCCCGTGTGCACCGCCCCCGTGTGTGCCGTCCCCGTGTGCACCGTCCCCGTGTGTGCCGTCCCCGTGTGTGCGTCCCCGTGTGCGCGTCCCCGTGTGTGCGTCCCCGTGTGCGCGTCCCCGTGTGTGCCGTCCGTGTCCGCCGTCCCCGTGTGTGCCGTCGCCGTGTGTGCCCGTGTGTGCCGTCCCCATGTCTGCCATCTCCGTATGCGCCATCCCCGTGTGCGCCGTCCCCGTATGTGCCGTCCCCATGTGTGCGTCGTGTCCACCGTCCCCGTGTGTGCCGTCCCCGTGTCCGCCGCCCCCGTGCGCCGTCCCCGTGTCTGCCATGTGTCTGCCGCCCGTGTCTACCACTCCAGCCAGCACCGGCTCATTCCACACGGTCCGCCTCCCAGTGTCTACACATGTGACAGCACCTGCCCTGGAGGACCAGGCCTCCCCCAGCAGGGCCCGGGCGGGTCCCAGCCACCACATGGAGGGAACCTGGCTGGTTTAACACTCCAAGGTCAACAGAACCCCTTTCTGACAAACCACGCAGAGAACAGCCAGGTCATCTCGTAGACACACCAGGTGCCTGCTCAAGTCTACTCGCCCTGAGGGCTCCTCACGCCAGGGACTGCCTCCTGCCATGGGCCTCCCAGACGGGCCCTCCCCTCCCAGCCACGCCGATGCCCGGCGCAGTGTGCGGTGACCCCTGGCCGACCCTCCCGCCCCTGGAACCCGCCCGGACGCTCGGGAAGGCGGGCACTTACCAGCAGCCGGCTGAACCTCAGCAGCAGCTGCGCCTCCTGCCCCCGGGACCCGTCTCCGCCTGGCTCCCCTCCGCCGAAGGCCGCCACCAGCCACTTCACACAGGCCGCCAGCAGGCTCTCTCTCCAGACGCCCAGCTCTGCCGCCGCCCCCTCCTCCCCCTCCAGGGCGGCCGAGACGGCATCGGCCACGATCCAGCTGAGAGAAGGCAAGGTCTCAGGGTCAGAGGCGGCACCTACACCCTCCAGCTTTAGATACAACCGACGTGAGGACGGTGCTACCCAGGCACAGGGACCACAGCCGCCGCCTCCTCCCTCCTGACGTGGAGGACGGCCAGCGCTTGTGCAGCGGAGCGCAGAGCCACCAGAGAAGGGCGCCCGCCCAGACTCGTCCGAGGCAGGCTGTGCGACCTCCGGCACCCGAGCTTCCAGCTGGGGGGCGGGCGGGGAGGAGGGGCTGTCTAGGCATCACAGGACCCGTGGCTTCCGCCTTCCGCCCTCTGGCTGCCCCCCCCGCCCCCGTTGTAATTACACGTCAGACATTGCCGTCCCGGTGGAGAGCCCTGTGCAGAGGGGTCAGGCCCCGCCGGCAGGATGGCCGGAAGGTTCGTCAGGACAGGGCTTCCCCCGGACGGCGCACCAGCACCGCAGTCTCGCCGCTCGCACGCGCCCCAGGGAGCACCCACCAGCCCCCCAGCCTCCGCACCTCCGGTGGCCGCCGGGAGTCTGAAGCAAGCTGGGCAAACGGTCCTTGAGGACGGCCAGGTCCTTGGCTCTTGCAAACGGGACCAGCTGGGCCAGGACCTCGGCGTGCAGCCCAGCCTCCGGGGGCCCGTCAGCACCGAGGAGCCGGGTCTGCAGCCGCCGCCACAGGGCCTTCCTCAGGATGGGGGCGACAGCGGAGGGCGCTGGGCGGACACGGGAGGCGGTCAGACGCTGGGGAAGGGAGCTGACCCCCCAGCCCACGGAGCCCAGAGCTAACGAGCGGCCCGCCGCCCGGCTGCCCGCCGCCGAGTACCTGCTGCAGGGCGGGTGGGGCGGCCCTGGGCCCGGCGCTGGAGGTAGCCGTGCACCAGGGGCAGGACGTCCTCCAGGCCCTCCTGCAGGCGGGGCCCCGCGCCCGGCCGCCGGCACCACAGCTCGAAGCGCAGCAGGTGGGGCCAGCTGCACCGCACCAGCAGCTCCGCGATGCCCAGGGCGGCCGGCGTGCGCCGCGCCAGGCAGTAGTCCAGCAGGCCGGCCCCCACCGCGGCCGCCAGCTCGGGCTCCCGCTGCAGGCAGCGCAGGAGCACAGCGTCCAGCTCGCCCACGGCCAGCGCGGGCAGCAGCGCCCCCAGGCCCCGCACGTACTCTGCGGCCCAGAGCAGCTGGCCGCTCGGCAGCTGGTCCCGGGGGCCGGCGGTCAGCAGCTGGACCAGGGCCTTGCCGAGCGCACTCAGGCGCCGCTCCTTCCCGGCCGCCGGCGCGGGCCGGGGGGCCAGCAGCTGGGCCTCGGGCAGGCTCAGCAGGGCCAGCGTGACCTCGCGGAGCTGGGCGCCCTCCATGTAGGTGTGCAGTGCCCGCAGGGCCTCGATCTGCGGGAGGGCCTTGGCCGGTGCAGTGGCTGTGCCCGCCCTCCGGGCCCGCAGCTCCCTCAGCATGTTCTGGGCGACGGCCTCCGAGTACCCGGCCAGCAGGCCAAGCTGCCCGCGGCCCTGGAGGATCGGGGCGCACGCCGTCAGCAGCGGCAGGACCCCTGCAGTGAGGTGGGCCCCCAGGAGCTTGGCGAGCACGGGGCTGAGCGTGTGCGGGGGCAGGGCCTGCCGCTCCAGGGCCAGGAACCAGCCCTCCAGCGTGGGGTGGCGGAGCGTGGCCGCCAGCACCTCCTCCAGCGTCTGGAAGACAGAGACGGCACGCTCAGGGGCCAGGCCAGTGGAGCCTTCACCGAGCTGAACAGGATGGAAGCCCCCCTCAGGGGAGCTCAGCACCCCCACCCCCGGGCCCGGGCCACGCCGGACCCCACTGTCACACAGCTCCCAGCACGACGTTGAGGGCTGGACCGGGCCCTGGGCAGCACCTCAGCCTGCAGGTCCCAGGATTCAGCCTGAACTCTCTGCAGCAAACCGCCCGTCCCTCGGTGAGGACGGCCATGCAGGCCACCCACCGTGTCGCCAGCCAGCTCCAGCGAGGCCGCGGCCTCCGCGTCCAGGAAGAGGTCGGCCTCGGCCTCGGCCCGCGCAGCCTCTCTCTTCTCCCGGTTCTGGGTGTCCAGCTGCGCGCAGTGCAGCACCAGGAGCCGGAGCAGGTCCAGGAGCAGCTGCAGGAGGGGGGGCCCCGCCGCCCTGCCCAGCTGTGGGGAGAGCCAGGCACCTCAGGCTGGGAAGGCAGCCAGTCCCCAGGCGGTGCCGTCCCTCCCTGACCGGGTGCGACGACCAGGAACAGCCCGAGGCCAGGCTGGAAGGAACCTCGGCGTCTCCCAGGAGGACGTGGCCTCCTGCACCCGGACCCAGCGCACACAGCTGTTCTGGCCAAACGAGGGTGGGCCCAGCTCCACCCACCCCCACGCTCCGTGAGCTGCATCAGACGAAGGCTCACTGCTGAGCCACCATGTGGCCACGCAAAGGAGGGACTGGCCTGGCCGTGCCTCGGTGCCACCGCAGGGGATGAGTGGAGTCTGACAACGGCCCGTCCCGCCAGCAGCTGCCCAGCGGCCAGGCCCAGCAGCACGTGGCCCGTGGGCAGTGGGGCTCGCTGGGCTGGCGCTGAGGCCTGGAGAACACGGGCCTCCCCCGGGGGGAGGCTGCGCTGCCGGGTGGTGTGGCCCGTGGCCCTCGCGGGGAAGGCTCACCTGGCGGAAGCGCTCCACGGTGGTCTGCAGGCACAGCAGCACGTGCTTCACAGACAGCAGGACGCGGTGCATGGGCACACCTGGAATGGCATCTCGCAGCTGCACCTGCACCGCTTCGTCCAGCAGCGCGGCCTGGCCCTCGCTCCGGAAGGCCGCCTGTAGCAGGGCGCCGAAGGAGCAGGCCGCGGGGTTCTCAGGGGCAGGGCTGGGCGGCGTCTGCGGAGGCTGAGGAAGGATAGGCATCACCCTGAGGAAGGGGCACCAAACATGTGACCATGCGGCGTGCCAGGTGCGTGTGCTCTTGCATCAGGCACAGCCTTCCTCACAGAGCACCATCGCTGGGCCTGAGCCAGCAGGTGCCTCACCCCGAGGACAGAGACCGCCTGAGGAGCCTGCACGCCTGCACCCCGCAGCCACTGTGAGGGCCTCTGGGACAGGAAGTCACCCGTAGGCAGGGCAGGGGCTCCTCGAGGGCGAGCCATCCACAGCTGCCCCTGCCCACCCCCAGGAGCCTTGTTAGGAAGCTCGTCATGAGAGAAAGCAGATGCAAAGCACAGCTCTGGAGCCACTCAGTCTCTCGCTCCCAGCTGCCTCCTCTACCCACCTGGCCTGTATCTCTGGGCCCATCCCCCAGGGAGGCCACTCCCACAGGCAGGGAAGCCACGCCCCCATCAGAGGCCACGCCCCCATAGGGAAACCATGCCTCGGGGCAGGGAAACGGGCCATCCCCTCCTCAGGGTGCAGCTGCAGGGGTTCCAAGGCTCTTAAAGGGGAGAAGCCCTGTGCCCTCTGCAGGGCAGACGCTCATGCTCCGGGCACCTGCCCGGGAGTGCAGCCCGAATCGGCCACACCTCCATCCAGGCCCAGCCCGGCCTGCTGTGTGGGCACAGGCCGCTGGTGACGAGTGCTGGGGCTGGGGGGAGGGGATGAGTGGAGTCTGACAATGGAGCTCAGGAAGCCCTGGGTGCTCAGGGCCATGGAGGACCTGGAGGACGGCACAGCGAGAGTGCAGCTTGCTCAGGGGGAAAGGCAGCCCAAAGCCGACCCAGCAGCTGCCTAGTTACCCAGCAGCCAGAGGGGCACGTGGCTCCACCAGCCTGTGTCTGTCCCTTCAGCGCCCCCGGCCACAGGGAAGCGAGGTTAGGAAACGTCTCCGTTTGGTGGGACAGGCTGGTCCCTGCGGGAGCGCTGGGAAGTGGCACCCACTCACTGCGGCCTCCTGGGCGGGCTCCGGGATCCAGAGGCGGTAGTAGCTGCTGAAGGAGCCCGGCGGCAGGCAGCCCTGTGCCAGCGTGTCGTAGGCCTGGAACAGCAGGCACAGTGCCAGTGGGTCCCGCTGGCTGTGCAGGAGGTCTGTGAGCACGGCCGTCAGGTACGCCACCACGCTGTCCCCTGCGGGAAGGAGGGAGCGGCAGGGCTCAGGGACCAACTTCCGGTGGCCCAGCCACACACCCACTCCGTGTTCAGGGAAATCCACGCCAGCTCCACGAGGGCCACATGACCACGCTGAGGTCCTGAGGCCAGAGGGGCACCCCCAGGCACGGGAGAGGCGAGCACCACCTCCTGGGTGTCAGCTGTCCTTGCCTCCTGGGGGACGGCCACTAGACTTGCCTGGCCGGGCCAGGCCCATCGCCAGGTCAAGAAAGAGACCTGGACTCGCTAAGCCAGTGACTTGCTGGGGCGTGTTTGTTACTGCGGCAACGTCTGAGCGATCTCACCAATTACTGTGATCGGGGAGCACTGATTGAGTCTAAGCTGCCTAAACACCCAGCAAATACCGAGAAACTGGGCTTCAGTGTCAAGATTAACTCAGTGGATAGAACATTGGCCCTTCGGACTAAAAGGTCCCAGGTTCGATTCTGCTCAAGGGTTGTGTGCCCCAGGAGGCAGCCAATCAATGATTCTCTCTCATTATTTGATGTTCCTATCTCTCCCTCTCCTTCTCAAAAACCAATAAAAATACACTTAAAAAAAAAAAAAAGGCAGTGAAAAGATGGGTGTTACAGCAGGGTCTGTGCAGGCGTGCACACAGGGATGTCAGACTCATCCTCCCACGGCCCTTCCCCAGCGGCCCCTGCCCTGCCCGCCGAGCCCCCCGCCACTGGGAGCTCACTTTGGAGGGTTTTCAGCCTATCTCTCCCAGGCCCCTGGAGCCCCACCCCCACCCCACAGGAACCGCCGGCGCGATGCCGTCTGCCCACGCAGCACCTGCTTCTCGCTCCGCCCCGAGCAGCAGCTTGTTCCTGGCTTCCAGGGCGGCCGGGGCCACGGGGCTGAACGGGAAGGTGAGCAGGGCCATGTCTTCACTCAGCGAGCACCCGATTTCCTCGTCCAGGCCCTCGCTGCCCTCCACCAGCACATCCACCATGTCCAGCACGTCTGGGGGGGATTGCACAGGGTGAGAGCCGGCGGGGAGAGGGGAGCAGAAGAATGAGAGCGAAAGGAGAGTACGCACTCCGCTTCCTGGGGGGAAGGCTTAACACGCAGTCCTGATTCTAAGCAGAGGAGGACCCGCCGCCTCAGGGACAGCAGGCAGGAGCCCCCTTAGGGAACAGTGAGTGCCAGGAAGCTTTCCCTCACACTGAGGCACAGCCCACCAGGCAGCACAGAGCACAGCGGGCAGCACCTGGTACCCATCCCGACGGACTGCCGGTGCGAGGCTGACAGCGGCTATGAACACTGAGGACTGAGCCCGCCGGGCTGCCATGAGGTCGGGACGGAGGGCCTGTGCGCTCAGACCAGCCCTGTGTGAGCGTGCACAGCTACCAGCGCACCAGCACGCCGCACACTCCCCCACCACGTGAGCAGACAGGGTGATGGCGTGTCCACGTGGGCTGGGCTTCCACCAGGTTTGATTCCGTTCTGTGTCTAACGGGCCAGGCAGTGAGCCCAGGCCAGGGACGGGGAGCGACTGACCGTCGATGTGGGAGATGGGGATGCTGGTGTCGTCGGCGTCCTGCTTGGCCGCGGCCTGCAGCGTGCTGGCTTCCTGGACGAAGTCGGAGGCCTTGTCCGTGTACACATAGGGGTTTGCCACCAACGTCAGCAACACCTGGGCGTGAGGCCGAGAGGAGAGCAGGCGGAAGGTCGCAAAGGAAACGGGAAATTGCCCCAAACACCCCGGTAGAATAGGGAGGGTGACAGCGCTCACGCCCCAGAGAAGGGAGAGCTTTCCCCAGGTTTTAGAGCGTTCTGGGGGTTTTAAAGACCTCCTTTCCGTGTCTGTCGCTGCTTTATATCAGTTATCCCGATCTGTGAAAAGCAGGTCCGTGAAGGACAGTAAGCAGCGCCGAGTTTGCTCCTGTCTCACAGACCGAGCGAGCGTCGGCAGGAAGCAGGAGAGCCAGGCGGCCTGTGGGCCTGGGGCCTCGGAAACGCCCGCCGTGGCTCAGACCCTCGTGGGGTCCCCAGGCAGCGCTCACTCGTTCCAGGAACTGGAGCACGGCCTCCCGCCGGTGCTCCGCGAGGTCCTGCAGGTGCTCCAGCCACAGCTCCAGCTCCCGCCACGTGTGCTCGAACACGCCCGTGTCCCGCAGGATCTGCGAGCAGACGGCCGGCAGGTCAGCGAACCTGGCTCTGTGGGGCTGACCCCAGGGAGGCCAAGGGGCTGGGACTCCCCTACAGTCTCACCACATGCTGTGCTCTGCCCCCACGGGGGAGACAGGAGAGCACGTGTGCTTGGCAGGGAGGACTGTCCCGCTGCTGCTCGCCTCCCTCAGCTCCCCCAACACACAGGGAACGCCCGGCTCTCCGCGGCCCGGACTCTCCCCGCCCGCACAACCCAGGCACACGTGCTCCAGGGGCCCTCGCAGCTGGCACTGCCAGCCTGCCCGATGCCCGAGCCTCTTGGGCCTGGGGACTCTGGTGGGAAGGAGCGCCCTCATGTCCACGGGGACAGTCTGAAGTGAACCTGGGGTGAGCCAGTGACATGGCCGCCAGGACCCACCGAGGACCCGACGCGAGCTCACACCCCCCCATGGCACGCCACCGACCGGACACGGCACGTCTAAGACGCCGCCTGGGACGGCCACAGGACCTTCGGGCCTAATGATGGGACTGAGGCCCTCCATCTGGCAGTCAGACGGGGCACCTGCTGTGGGACTGTGCTCAGCGCCAGAGCCGAGAGCGGGCGGGGTGCTCACCTTCATGATGAGGCGCTTGGTGGACGCCTTGAGCTGGGCATGGGCGCTGGCCACAAACATCTTCATCAGCAGGTAGAACACGGACCGCTCGCCGCCAATGAGCTCTGCCTCCGGGCCCTCCTGGAGGGGACAGCAGAGTCAGCAGCTCCCCAGCCTCCGGACTGAACCTGCCACTCACGTCCGAGCCTGTGCCCAGAGCCTCATCGCTAAGCTGTGGCCAGCGAGCCGTGACAGAGCACACGCGTGGAGCGGCTAGCAAGCCGTAACAGAGCACACACATGGAGCGGCCACCGAGCAGTGACAGAGCACATGTATGGAGCGGCCAGCGAGTTGTGACAGAGCACGTGTGGAGCCTGGCACACAGGAAGTCCTCCAGCAGGACACCCCAACCAGGATGCAGGGGACCCTCAGAGAGAGGACTTGGGGGGTAATAGGAGGAGAAATATAATGCCCCCAGGGCCACAGCGTCCCACCCCTTTCTGGAAATACCACGTGTAAAGAGTGTAAAGACCCACTGCCACACTACGGGTCCCACGAGATCTTAAGTTTCAAGTCTTATTGAAGGGTCCCGGGTTCAATTCCGGCCAGGGGCACACGCCCGGATTGTGGGCTCAATCCCCAGTAGGGGGCGTGCAGGAGGCAGCTAAGTGGTGATCCTCTCTCATCATTGATGTTTCTCTCCCTCTCTCTCTTCCCCTTCCTCTCTGAAATCGATAAATACATTTTAAAAAAACAGAAGCCACCTGAACTACTAAGAAACACGCAGTCGACGCAAACTGCCTGGTCTCCCCTTCTCGACAGAATCAGTAAGGCCCGTGTTTCACACACAGGACCTGCCGCACCGTGAGCCCTCAGACTCCGCACGGCGTCCGCCCCGCAGGGAGCCCAGCAGACACGCTGGTCACCGAGAGCGCCGCGCTCCCCCGCCTTCAGTCCACAGGCTGATGCTCCATCCCAAGCTAAGCCGGCCAGGGCTATTTCCCAAAGGTTTTAAACACAGGACAGCCAAACAGTCCAGTGAAAAGTGCAGAAACTCAGTGCCCAGCAGGCGGGGCTCTTGGGTAAGTAAGTGCCTCATTTTCAAGGAGAGTACAGGCCTCCGGGCTCCACGTCCCCCTCGGACGGGACCTGCCTGTCGCCCTCGGCCCTCGGCCCCGCCTGCCAGGTGCTGACCGGCTGGAATGCCCAGCGAGCCCACAGGCGTGCGTGGGCAGAGGGGCGCTCGCTCCTACCTGAGCCTTCAACCAGGAGAACTTGCAGGCGGGCAGCTCCAGGGCCACCTGCAGGAGGTGGTGCTGCAGCACGGGGGGCACCTCCTCCCGCAGGGCCTGCTCGGAGATGACACCTGGCGGGGAGAAGTCCTGTCACGCGGGGGCTGCACCCGGCGCTGCTGTCCCAGTCCAGAGACCAGACGAAGGCGCCGTGTCCAGACGGAGGGGCAGACACAGTGCGGACAGGAGGGGGGGTGTGAGACTGGCAGGCACGGGGCGGGGAGGGGGGGGCGGGGAGAGGGGTGAGACTGGCAGGCACAGCGGGGGAAGTGGGGGGAGACGCACCCCTCAGGAGCTTGCTGAAGTCGAAGTTGTACTGCGTGACCACGTGCGGGACCACCCGCTGGTAGAGGCAGATGACCTGCAGCAGCACGGCCTTCAGCAGGATGGTCTCTGCGTCATCTGAGCAGAAGAAAGCCTCGTTGGGAGACACGTCTGTGTCCTGCGTCAGTGACCAGTCAGCACGGGCCCGGTGACCAACGCCGTCCACTGAGCACTGAGCCCGTGGAGGACAGACCCACAGACACGACTGACCCCGGGGTAAAGGTCAAGCTGCTCAAACAGCCGGGTTTACCCCCATTTCCCTGCTGCTACCTGGACAGGTCAGAGCGCTGTCTGAGCTGCGGTGCCGTGTGCATAGAGGGCTGTGGGGAGGAGAGGACACAGCAGTGGGGCTGCCACGGGTTCACAGGACGCGGACATGAGACACAGAGTCCACCGCCCGGCTAACAGGGCCGAGTCACAGCATCTTACCCCTGGGTCCACGCAGCCATTCCCCCCCCCCCACAGCATGAGGCTCCCACCCTCCGACAGACCCACCAGGGGCCCCCGTGCCACACGTCAGAGTCCACGCGTGACGCTATCTGAGAGGACACGAGCCCTCTCGCCGTCGTGTCGGCCGTTTGAGGCAGGGACCCTGCGAGCCCTCACCGCCCGGGGCAGCCTTGCCGGCGGCCGGAACCCCGCTGTCCCGCTTCCGTCCCTGCTCGTCCCCCTCTCTGCTGTCCTGCTTCCTCAGGGACTGCCACACCCACACGACGGTGTTCAGGTCGGGGAAGACCTAGAAGGGGACGGAGAGAGGGGTCCATGAGAGAGACGCATGAACTGAGCCCCCTGACGAGACGCACAAAACGGTGGGAGCAATCGCATCCCAACCTTGGCTGTCCCACCTGAGGCACAACGCCCCGAACAGCACACCAAGACTCGGTGAGACAAGTGCCGGCCCCACACCCCTTAAGGCTCAGTCCCCCGAGCGAGGCCCTGGGAACAGACATGTCCCTGACCTCGGGGACCTGCCCAGGGCGACCTTGGCTTGGGCAGCGGCCAGTCTCAGGCCATGGCCTTCCTGACCCACGGGGAGGAGGGAGCGAGAGGCTTCCAGAGGCCCCGCGCCATGTGCGTGCAGCCCCACCCTGTGTGCGAGCAGCCTGGGGGAGGGCGGGCACTCCAGGTCCCGGAGGAACTCAGGCCCCAGGGCCATGGACCCCTCGCTGCACACCCCTGAGCTCCCAAGATGGCCGCACAGACGGACGCTGACCTGCACCCACAGAAAGCGGGGTGTGCCCGCCGCGCCACACCCAGCCCACCTTGCTCAGGGCCTCGCGGAAGAGCCGCACGAAGTCCTCCATCATCGCGGCCGAGTACACGCCGGGGCCCTGCCAGGCCTCGCTGCTCAGGCAGAAGTCGACGGTCTTCAGTGCCCGCTTCAGGATGAACAGGAGCAGGGCCAGCGCTGTGTGCCTCACCGACGTGCTATCCAGCTGGGAGGGGGTCAACCCACAAAGTCCTTAGGCTGCACTCCGCATGGACCTCCCAGCCAGGGCAGCATGGTGGGTACAGACCCTCCCAGCCGGGCTGCACCAGGTATAGACTCTACCAGCCGGGCTGCACCAGGTATAGACTCTCCCAGCCGGGCTGTACCCCGCACGGACCTCCCAGCCCGGCTGCACTGGGCACAGACCCCCCAGCCAGGTTGCACCAGGTATAGACCCTCCCAGCCGGGTTGCACCAGGTATAGACCCTCCCAGCCGGGTTGCACCAGGTATAGACTCTCCCAGCCGGGCTGCACCGGGCACGGACCCCCCAGCCGGGTTGCACCAGGTATAGACCCTCCCAGCCGGGTTGCACCAGG
Source organism: Pipistrellus kuhlii (assembly GCF_014108245.1). Taxonomy (NCBI): domain Eukaryota; kingdom Metazoa; phylum Chordata; class Mammalia; order Chiroptera; family Vespertilionidae; genus Pipistrellus; species Pipistrellus kuhlii. The sequence continues at coordinate 436,071 of NW_023425605.1, forward strand.
TATAGACTCTCCCAGCCAGGCTGCACTGGGCACGGACCTCCCAGCTGGGCGGCATGAGGGGCCAGACCTCCCACTGGAGCAGGGGCTGGGCAGCCATTGCTTGGCCCTGGCAGGAATTCCCCTACCCAGGTGGGTAGACACAGGGAGAGCCTCTGAGGCTCCCTGACAAGTCAGAGTCCAGTGCATCCTGCAGGACCAGCGGATGAGGAGAACATTCTAGAACGAGAAGCAAGGCAAGCACTCACGTTCAGAGCCTGGGTGAACATGGTCTTGTTGCACACCGGGGGCACGGTGGTCACCATCACCATGGCCAGCAGCCGGGGCAAGGGGATGAACTCCCGGGTCTGAAACACCCGGGACACGTCGGGCTGGGCCTCGTAGATCTGTGACGGGAGAGAGACGAGGGCGGAGGTGAGCTTCACTCCTGAGGCTGGCAGCCGGGCCAGCGGCAGTGAGCGTGACCCAGGCCCAGGCTCGGAGGGACAGCCCCAGCCCACGTGGGAGAAGCAGGCACCAGCCGGCGTCAGTAGGGTACGAGCCAGGCCGGCACTACCGGTCACTCTGCAGGGGCCGCGCTCGGGCACCTGGCAGTGCTGTGACCTTCCCATGCGTCCTGACACCCCACAGGACAGGGATCTTTTACAGGAAAATAAAAATGGCGGGCCTTGGTGGTTGGGCATTGACCTGTGAACCAGGAGGTCACGGTTCGATTCCCGGTCAGGGCACATCTCTGGGTTGTGGGCTCGATCCCCAGTGTGGGGTGTGCAGGAGGCAGCTGATCCATGATTCTCTCTCATCAATGTTTCTATCTCTCCCTCTCCCTTCCTCTCTGAAATCAATAAAATAAATAAATAAAAATAAAAATAAATAAAGGTTTACAGATAAAAAGAGACTCTGGCGAGGTTATGTAAATTCCTTCGGGAACCAGCTAGAGGTGAGGCCTCTCACCTAGGCCCGCACAGGCCATGCACCTGCCCCGCCCCGCTCCGGACCCACCCCCCAGAGACCAGCGCACAGGCACTCGGGACCATGGAGAAGATGAGAATGAAAGGATGACCCACCCTGCACTGCGGCAGCCTGCAGGCCCACAGTGAAGGAGAGAGGAGGAAGGGGGGTGTGGAGAAGGACTGCCTGGTAGACGAGGGGTGTTATTTAACATCTTTGATCAGAGGGAAGTTATTATGTATCCACCAAAAGCAACTGACAGTCCACAGCCAATTTCCGGTTATTCTAAGCACCTGAAACCAATGTAAACACTACCTATAGCAGGAGTTTCCCTCATCCCGGCCACTCCGCTGCAGCTCACGGGCTCTCGCTGCCTGAACACGGGGTGAAAGGGGGAAACCGGCTCCAGGGACTCCCAGCTGAGCACGGTCCAGCTCGGGGAACAGGAGCCGCGGAGAAGGGCCGCAGCCGCGTGACCTACGGCGTCCCACACGCAGGGGGTCACGGCCACCTCTCCCGCCGCGATGCCATCCTCAGCCTCACCTTGCGCAACAGCCGGATGTTGTTGGCCCACGTGGCCTTGGCCCGGGGCAGGAAGGAGAAGGTGACCTCCTTGAAGTACTTGTGCAGCAGGTCCGGGCACACTCGGAGGATGCTCACCACCAGCTCGGCCACCAGTTCATCGTCCGGGGCCGTCTTCAGGCCCAACAGGAAGTGCAGGAGGGTCAGGTTCCCTCCTCTGCAGAGGAGGGGGAGGAGGAGGAGGAGGAGGAGGAGGAGGAGGAGGAGGAGGAGGAGGAGTGGTCAGCGGGAGGGTCACAGCCTCGTCCGAGACCCACCTCCCTGCAGCCTGTGCTGGCCTCAGAGCCTCCTGTCTGCTGTCCCCTCAAGAACCCGCCACGCCTAAGATGCTACAGGGCAGCTTTACATGCAGCAAATGTTTTTTAAAATGTATCTTATTTTTTTACAGAGAGGGAGGGAGAGAGAGAGAAACATCTAAGAGAGAAATATCGATCAACTGCCTCCTGCACACCCCCTACTAGGGATGTGCCCGTAACCAAGGTACATGCTCTTGACCGGAATCCAACCTGGGACCCTTCAGTCCACAGGCCAATGCTCTATCCACTGAGCCAAACTGGTTAGGGCTACAGTAAACATTTTTCAAAAATTAAGTAAAAATACATAATTTTGATCAGAAAGCCATCCTTTTAAAAGCTTAAAACCTTTAACATGCTAATTCTATAAGGAAAACTGTGCTGTGCTGTGCTGTCACATGAAGGAATGAAATCTGACTAAGAACACCACGCCCACAGCCAGAGAACAGAAAGCAGATCCATGGACGAGACAAGGTCAACGCCTGCTCACGTCCTGCTGCTCACGTCCTCTTGCAAGGGGACAGCTGGGCGGTGGGTCCCACGGACTGTGTGGCCCTCCAGACCCAAAGCACGGCCCTCGGACCCCAGAGCGCAAGCCTGCCGGCCTGCCCACACCACAGCCCTCACTGTCACCGGCACTGCTACGCGCCGGCTCTACCATGCCACGGCCCTCACCGCCACCGGCACCGCTACGCGCCGGCTCTGCCACACCACAGCCCTCACTGTCACCAGCACCCCTACGCGCCGGCTCTGCCACACCACGGCTCTCGCCGCCACCGGCACCGCCCACGCCACAGCCCTCAGTGTCACTGTCACCGCTACGCACCGGCTCTGCCATGCCATGGCCCTTGCCGCCACCGGCACCCACGCCACAGCCCTCACTGTCACCAGCACTGCTACGCGCTGGCTCTGCAGAGCAGGCCGTTCTCACCTCACCTACCAGGTAAGACAAGCAGTCACTCAACACGTGGGGCGGGGCGGGCCGTGCCAGTCCGGAGCAGAGCCGGGGAAGGACAGGGGCAGAGCGCCTTCAGGAGGGGCCTGGGAAGGCCTTCCTGAGGGGGGGATGGGGCATGCATGGACACCCCAGGAATCTAGGGCTGGTGCAATACTCACTTTAGCTCTCACGCTCCTGGGGAGACGGGCCAGGCAGGGGTTCCCTTCCAGTCCTCCCAGCACGACCGCACCCCCCCCCCCCCCAGGGCTCACAGTCCCCGGTGGTGGCCGAGGACACTCCGGTCAGGGGACACTCACCGGCCGGCGGTGCCCAGGGATGCGTCGTGGAAGTTGATGCCGTGCCGGAGCGAGCAGCAGAGGTCCGTCAGGAAGCGGTGCACGCGCTCCCGCACCAGGGCCCGGCCCGCGTCCTCGGCGGATGCCTGGGAGGGAGAATGCAGGAGAGGCCGAGTTATAGGCACAGAGGGAAGGCCAGGCCAGGCCCAGGGCAGCTCAGAAAACACGTCAACGTAAACACTCAGCCCCGTTAAAAAATGAATGAAAACAAACACCCATCAACCCGAAAAGCACTCCCAGGGGGCACGTCTAAACCTGCGTTTCACACAAACTTCAGAACGACTGGATTTCTCTTGCTCCTTTCAACAGAGTTCCCCCCTCGGGAGTGTCTGGGTGGCGCTGAGGCCCGTGAAGGCTCACAGGACCCCTCCCCACCAGCGGCCCTGGGGTGGGAGACAAAGGCAGGAACCGGGCTCTCAGGGTCGTTACTAAGTCACCAGGAGGTTCCAGCCTTCGCTACTAGGAAAGTCCATGCTCACAAGCACCCCCAGGATTTCAGGTGAGAACTGAGACACTGGCCTCGGGCCAGGGAGTAAAGTCCCATTAGTGACGGCGTCAAACAAAGGCTCCTGACGAGGGCAGCGCTCCCCCCGGTGCTGGGTCCCAGTTACAGCAACTGGGCTTGGAGCTCCAAAAGCAGTTTTGAAAACAATGGAAGGGAACGAAGAGGCAGGCGAGAGGAGGCAGAGCCGGGCACCACCCTACAATTCTACTGGGCAAGCACCACCGGGACATGAAGCCGTCACTCAGGTGAGGGAAAGTTTTCTTATTAAAAAATAAAGTCCAGTCCTGGCCAGCTTGGCTCAGTGGTTGGGTGTCAGCCCAAGCACCAGGAGGTCAGGGTTCGATTCTCGTCAGGGCACAGGCCCGGGATGCAGGCTCCATCCCCAGTGGGGGGCGTGCAAGAGGCAGCTGACCCATGATTCTCTCTCATTATTGATGTTTCTCTCTTCCTTCTCTCAAAAAAACAGTAATAGTAAATCTTTAAAAAAATAAAATAAATAAATAAATAAATAAATAAAAAATATATATATATATATATATTTTTTTATTTCAGAGAAGTGGGAGAGAGAGAGAAACATCAGTGATGAGAATCATTGATTGGCTGCCTCCTGCACGCCCCACACTGTGGATCTAGCCCGCAACCCAGGCATGTGCCTTGACCGGAATCAAACCTGGGACCCTTCAGTATGTAGACGGATGCTCTATCCACTGAGCCAAATTGGCTAGGACTAATAAAAAGTCTTTTTTAAAAATTAAGTATCATTATACCACAGAGAAGGGAAAAGAAGTCTTACTGTAAAAATGAAACTTTATAAATCACATTGAACCTAAGTGGAAAGCTAACGTAACAAAAGCCAGAAGAAGCCGGCCACGGAGAGACACAGCAAAGGAAGGGTGTGCTCGTCGGTGTCGGGGCTGTGCGGCTCACACCCGACCGCGAGGCCCCCGCAGCCACGCACCTCGGTGGGCCCCAGGTCCACGTCAACAACCCCGTTCCAGCCGTAGAGGGACGCGATGTGGGTCAGCAGCTGCCCAGTGAAGAAGCGCACCTTCTGGGTCTTCGTGATGTTTTTATTGTGAACCACCTGCAAACAGAGAAACAGCAACGTCAAGAAATTCCGTTTTTAAGAGCGTTGGTTGTTTTTGCAGTTATAAAAAGAACGTGGGCTTACGACAAAACATTTGGCCAAAAGAAAGGGAACAAGCCTGGCTGACGTGCGCATGCACCAGGTCATAGGTCATGGTTTCCAGGCTCCATCCCCAGTGGGGGGTGTGCAGAAGGCAGCTGATCTATGATTCTGTCTCATCATGGGATCACTGTTTCTCTCTCTCTCTCTCTCTCTCTCTCTCTCTCCCCTTCTCTCCCTCACTCCATCTCTAAAATCAATAAAAAAAATTTTTTTTTTAAAAAGAGAACATGAAGAAAAAAACAAAGTCACCAATACACACACACACACACACACCCTCCCCCGCCCCCCCCCCCCCCCCCCCCGTTTGACCGCAGGACGCAGCTGCAGTTCCCATGCTGACAGCCACGCCTCAGAATCGCGGATGCCAGGGAGGCCGCTGCGCTGGGTTCACGGTGCCATCGCCATTTCTACCCGACTCCCAGGCCACGGCCTCCGACAGCGTGTACGTGGGCAGGCGTGTACACGGTCAGGGGCTGCTGGGTCACGGGGTCCGTGCACAGGTTTTACAATCCCCCCGAGATGCTTGTAACAGACACGTGAGACGGCGCAAAGCACCACCACGGCCGTCACGTGTGGGCACCAGGCGCACCTTTGTCTGCAGTGTGGACAGCAGCATCTCGACCGTGGAGATCCGGTCCTCCTTGACGCCTGAGGAGAAGACGCAGGGGAGGAACTCTGAAAGGAAATAAGTGCGAGCACTGAACCTCATCTGACCGGCCCGAGGACGGCACCTCCTCAGGGCACAGCAGCCAGGCCTCCCTTTCTTCTGGAAAGTTCTGCCCTCTCGTTAGGCAGCAGCCGCTCCATGCCAAGGGTCCCATCTGCAGACAGAACCACGAGAGCCTCGGCGGCGCCCAGTCCTGTCCTGCTTCCCGTCTCTCACGGTAACAGCGGAAAATGAACTTCACACTCCTCTCCAAAGGCAACATGCACTATGACTATTTCCCATAATTCTCTGTGCTTAGACTTGCTCAGAGATTTCTTTAAAGTGATGGTGGTGGTAGAATTTGGGGTGCCTGTGACCCCAGGACTGGGCCAGCACAGGCACAGAGAACGTACATGTTTCCCGGCACAATTATGGGAGAGCGGGTCAGAGAAAGAAAAGCCGGGGAACACCGGACACACTGCAGTATGGGAGTTGGAATCCAGCGTTAACCCCACAGCCAGAGGTCAAGGTCAACTCTACTGATCTTAGGGTTCCCAGCTGCCTGCCAACCTCCTGGCGTGTCCACACTAAGATGTTTAACTTTCAGTGACATGGGGTCACATGTACTGTTTCATGACCAAGCATGTCCCCATCACAGGCTAAGGAAGCCTGATGTGAGTCACGACCCCTCACTGCAGCAGTGGCGCCCCCCACACCGTCCTCGTGCTCCCCAATGCCTGCCGGTGATGAGGGCTAACTCCCAGCTAACAGGAGGACGGCTCCCAACAACCCCCCTCTCGCACCCCTGTTCCTCTTAGGACAAGCGAGCGGGCTGGCCTGGCTGCACCGAGCATGCTAAGGGTTGCGCTGCGCCTGGCCCAATGCCCCAGGAACTGGAGCGCATGCCTGCTGCACCTGCACCCTGCGCAGCAGCACCGATGGGACCCCAGCTCCGTCCTTACAGGGGTGGCCTCCCACCGACAGGGCTGGACCCCGAGGGTCGCACTGAGCATGCCCAGGACCGGGAGTCCAGGCGCTGCGCTCACTGTCCGCTGAGCCCCTCTGAGGCAGGGCCTCACACAGCCACACGCCGCCGCCTCCTGGAGGGGAAGTGATGGGGCTCCTGGGAGTAGCAGCACCGACACTGTGGTGAACCCAGCTCAGTGACTGAGCACCGGGTACAGGTGGGGGGCCTCGGGGTACAGGTGAGGGCTCCTCGGGTACAGGTGGGGGGCTTCAGGGTACAGGTAGATGAGGTGACCCCGGCTCAGTGACTGAGCACCGGGTACAGGTGGGGGGCCTCGGGGTACAGGTGAGGTGACCCCGGCTCAGTGACTGAGCACCGGGTACAGGTGGGGGGCCTCGGGGTACAGGTGAGGTGACCCCGGCTCAGTGACTGAGCACCGGGTACAGGTGGGGGGCCTCGGGGTACAGGTGAGGTGACCCGGCTCAGTGACTGAGCACCGGGTACAGGTGGGGGGCCTCGGGGTACAGGTGAGGTGACCCCGGCTCAGTGACAGAGCACCGGGTACAGGTAGGGGGCCTCGGGGTACAGGTGAGGGCTCCTCGGGTACAGATGAGATGACCCCGGCTCAGTGACTGAGCACCGGGACTCGGGCTGGGACCTGGCCCAGGGCCCGTCTGCAGCGTGTGCCTGTGCCCCGCCCAGACGCAGCCCACACAGTCAGAGCACCGAGTTCGCACTGACCACGCCAGGAGCCGCATCCTCCCCTCCCGGGTCCGCAGGCCGGGGCGCAGACTCCTGCCAGCCTGGGGCAGTGACTCGCGAGGAACCTCCGGGTTCAGGGCACACCCACCTTTCAGCTCCAGCACCTGCACCATGGTGCTGTCGTCGCCGGCGATAAGGAAGGACAGGGCGAACTGGATGTAGGCCAGCCGGACGTCGTGCACGCCCTGGACGGGGACAGGTCACGGAGCATCCGCACCCCGGAAGCAGCGCCCGCACCCCTCCCCCTTCCCCCGCCCAAGGTCACGTCTGAAACCCCTGGGCATCTCCCTGCCAGGACGGGGTGCGGAACCCCACCACGCCCCCTGCAGCCAGGATCCGGGCCTGCCCGTCCCCCAGGGCCCAGTGGTTGCCAAGGTGCATGGCCCTCCACACAGGGGTGACTCCAGGCGCGTGAAGACCGAGGCGAAAGAGGGATGGACAAACCACTGCCCTCTCTCCGAGGGGAAAGGACTCCTGCGGGAGGCGGGAGGCGGGATGCGGGAGGCGCAGGGCTCACCTTGGGGTCCCTCTTGGTCGCCAGGGCGTACAAGGTCTTCTTATTCAGATCGAAAAGGCTGCAGACGTCCCTGGCGGCCTCGGGGCCCTGGGTCACCATGGCGGCCATCAGGCTGAGGCAGGCTCGGGCCACCCTGCACGGGGCAGTGGGGAAGTCAGACGCACGGAGCACCCTCACCGGCTGTGGCTGCCCCCAAACCGGGAGAGGGAAAAGCAGATATGCTGATGTGCTTTATTTCTTTAAAGAAAAGAGCGTAACAAACATTTCAAATAAAAGTAAAATAACTGAGTCTGAGGAGGACCCAGGAATATGTAATGTGAGCTAGAAAGACGGCCCCTCACCTGTACCCCGAGGTCCCTCACCTGTACCCCGAGGCCCTCACCTGTACCCCGAGGCCCCTCACCTGTACCCCGAGATGTCCCACCTGTACCCTAAAATGCCCCACCTGTACCCCGGGATCCCTCACCTGTACCCCAAGATGCCCCACCTGTACCCCGGGATCCCTCACCTGTACCCCGAGGCGTACAGGGCCTCGCAGATTAGCTTCATGTGGTTATTCAGCAGCTTCTTCACGATGTTGGTCCCCACAACGTGCAAATGGGAGAGGTCGCTCGCTGTCCGCAGCAAGATGGCCTCGAGAGCTTGGAATATCAACAGCACCTGCGAGGAGGGCGAGAAACCTTCTCGTTCCTCCCCCACTGACCTGCCCGCCTCAGCCAGGCACTCACAGGATGAGGCCTCCCAGGCCCCGGCCTCAGAGCCTGTCCTATTGCCACAAGGAGCTGCACGAGAACTGCTTGTTACAGCCACACCGGTGACAGGAGGAGAAGCTTCTGCCACGCCTGGGCCTCGCTGCACCGGGCAGGCTGGGTCTAAGTCCGCCCGTCAGAGTCTCTCCCCCCAGCCCCAGACGGAAGCAGGTTCCACACCTGGTTCTGAGCCTCCAGGAACCAGAAAGCAATCCGACCAGTTTCCCTTAGGTTAAGACAAACCCCAAACCCAGCACATCTGCATGAGAAATCTGTGACACACACACACACACACACACACACACACACCCGCTGCTATTCACCCACAAGAAGCCCGTGCTTCCCCTAAATCCTCCCTAAGGTCATGATGCTAAAGTGAATTCGACCCCAGCACAGGCCAGGCCCCCCTCTGCACAGGCGCCTGGGAAATCCAAATGGCATGGCAGCAGCTGCACAGGCGTGGGAGTCATACCTCACTCTCGGGTGGCCGCTCCCCGCTCAGCAGCTGGAACACCTCCGCGCACTCCACGGAGATGGTGACATAGCCTTCCACCACGTCATGCGCGCCCTCCCGCGGCAGCTGCTTGGCGGCAGCAACGAAGGCTTCCAGGGCTGAAACGGCAGGTACACGTCAACGAGGAACCAGGTCCCCCAGGAGCCAGGCCTCCCAGGAGCCAGGCCCCCCTGGAGCCAGGCCCCCCCACCCCGAACCAGGCCCCCCAGGAGCCAGGTCCCCAGGAACCATCTCAGCGGTGATGCGGGCGGAGGGGGTTCTGGCAGCGCCAGCGGCTGGAGCAAGGTGGGCACAGCCATGTGGAGGCCTGGGGGCTGTCCACCCAGCAGATCCCTCTCCCTCAGGACACGTGCAGCTGTAAGATGAGTACGTTCTGGGGATGAAGGGTACAGCGTGGCGACTGCAGTTAACAGCCCTGTGTCATGCACTGAAAGCTGTTACGAGAATGGATCGTAAACATTATTCCCACAAAAAGGTGATGATGTGAAGGCATGGCCGTGTTCACTAACCTGAAGTGGTCATTTCACGCATGTAGCAACCGCAGACTTACACATATGTCAGTGGTCGGTAAACTCAGTCGTCAACAGAGCCAAATATCAACAGTACGACGATTGAAATCTCTTTTGAGAGCCAAAAACTGACTTCTGCTCATGGGCCACACAGTTTCAGTCGCACTGTACCTGTGCACCCGCACATGGTATTTTGTGGAAAGAGCCACACGCAGGGGCCAAAGAGCCGCATGTGGCTCTCGAGCCACAGTTTGCCAACCGCTGATATATGTCAACACTGTCTCAGTGAAGCCGGAGCAGCGCCTTCCTGAGAGCCTGGGTGAGAACCAAGCTCCCCGACATCTACCATGCGGCTCCGTGAGGCGACCCGACCACAGGCAGCTCTGAGAGCACACGGAGAGGGACAGAATCCAAGCCCGAGGCCAGACTCAAACACAAATCCGCACCCATCACAGGAAAGACACACTTCCGCTCACTGCCAGGCCCACCCGTCAGCCCGGGTTCCATCCGAAACCTGTTCCATGCTGCACCCGACTGTCATGATGCTCTCTGAGCAAAACCATGAGTATGTGCCTGGATGCAGCCTTTTAAAAAAATGTATTTTATTGATTTTCTACAGAGGGGAAGGGAGAGGGATAGAAAGTTAGAAACATCAGTGAGAGAGAAACATCCATCAGCTGCCTCCTACACGCCCCCCACTGGGGATGTGCCCGCAACCAAGGCACGTGCCCCTGACCAGAATCGAACCTGGTCTGCAGGCCGCCGCTCTATCCACTGAGCCAAACCAGTTTCGGCAGATGCAGCCTTTTAAACAAACATGCTTTCTCCTGCCACTGGGCTCCTGCCCCGCCCCATCCTACCATTTGCTGGAATCCACTTCCTCCAGGAGCCTTCCTGGACCTTCCAGAACTGTTCCGTGGAATTTACTGATTGACACCGGCCTTCTGCACTGGACTGTGTGCAAGCTCCCAATGGCAGGGCCGGTCTGACTTCCACTCGCTATCCTAGCCAATAGCAGCCACTTGTGAATAACGAGAAAGGAAGGAACCACACGGAAAACTGTGCTAAAGCAGGCATCATCTCCCAGCGCTGCCCAGCAGTGGCGGGTTTCAACCGTGCAAAAACAATCCGTGGGAGACAAACTGGAAACGGAGGCTATTCTGCAATAATCAATAACCCTGAGCTATGGATAACTTCTTTGGCCTGGGAGAAACGATGTCGCAGTGGTATGCTGACACAGTTCCCAGGTTTCCACACAGGAGCACATGCACCCGTGTCTCCCCCATAACATTCTCACAGGCTGCATGGCGCTGGGAAGGGGCATCACGCTTTTCAAAACGTGAAGGGGCAGAACGGCTCCCTCTCGGTGTCCAGATCCACCTCAGGGGCTGGGTGAGACGCAGGATGACGCACCGGGACGGTGTGCGGGAGCGGGACCAGGGCTGGTGGGAACCTCTGCACGTGTTCACTCCCCGGGCAGCCGCAGCAGAGCGCGGGGAGTGCTCCGGCCGGAGGGCGCTGTCCCCGGAGCCGTCACAACCGGCCCGCCGGCCTCCGGGCGCTGACAGCCCGGGAGGAGCGCTGCCCGGAGCGGGGCCGCCGGCCTCGGTTTCCCTTCTCGGGAGGGGAAGTGGGCCCGCGGTGACGGCAAAGCCCCACCGCCGGCCGAGGCCGCCCGCCCGCACGTGCTCCGCGCCGCGGCCCCGCACTCACCCGGCGCCGCGCCCTGCGGGTCCCGCAGCTGGGCCTTGAAGCGCAGGCCCGTGAGCTCCTCCGCGCGGGCCCGCTTGGCCGCGCCCACCGGGGCCGCCGCGCCGTCCCCGCCGCCGCGGGCCTTCCTCTTGGGGAGCCCCATGCCCGAGGGCGGCTCGCGCGGGGCCCACACCTACGGACCCGGCTCCGGGGTGCTCTGACAGGAACGCCGGACCGCGGTCCACACGTGCGCCGGAAGGGGCGGGCCTGACGGAAGGGGCGTGGCCTCGGGGAGCAAGGCCGGCGGAAGAGGCGGGCCTAGGTCGGGACAGGCGGAAGAGGCGGGGAGTGAGGGGCGTGGCAGTCGAATGGTGGGGCCTGCAGGAGGTGTGGGCGGAGTCTCGGGGGCGTGGCCAGAGGGCAGGGTGCGTGGGCGGAGCTTGGACGGGGCCTGTGGAAGGAGGGGCCTGTGGGAAGGCGGGGCCGGCGCGGAGGGCGGGCCGCTGGCGGGGCCTGTCCCCGCAGTCGCTGCCTCCCCGCGGGCTCGCTGGCGGCCGAGGACGGGGGAGAACCCGGGTCTCCGCTCCCACGGGCACGAGGCGGCGAGCTGCACGGTCAGCGCCCCGGAGGACTCGCTGGCCCGCCGCGGAGGCCTGGCCGGCGGGAGGCCTGCGGGTTGGCGGGGTGGGGAGGTGAGGGGGTGCTGGGCGGGGGTGCCGGCGGGCTGAGGCGGGGTCCTCCTCCCCGCACCAGACCGGCCTCCCCGGGTCCGCACGGAGGCGGGCAGGGTTAGGGCAGGGCCTGCGGGGGGCAGAGGAGCCGTGGCGTCGGGAGGTGTCCGCGGACAGCGGCCGGGCGCCGCGTCCCAGTTTCCGCGGAGACAGGCCGCCGGCCCTGCCCTGGGGTGGGGAAGGGAACCAGGTACAGAAATGGCGTTGACAGGAAGGCCGGTGTTTTTAAGCCGCATCTAATGCTCTGGGATGACGTGGAAGTCTAACATTTAGGCTCTGAGTGAGCCAGGAAGCCAGGCTGGCGGCCTTTTAACGGTTCACCACACGTGGTCTCGTGTCCAGGGCATCAGAACCCGCTGGCTAGGGGAGCAGTTTGGTCCCCAGTTCTGGCCAGGCTGTACTTGGAGGAAATGCCGGCACAGCTCCGGGACGCGGTAAGTGAGACCTCGGTAATGAGAGGAGTCCTTTGGCTTCTTTATATCTCACAAGCCTAGAGGGAGAAACCCTTGGACAGCGTGAAGGAAATTATGACACACACCCCCAATTGGGCACACCCCCCTTAGTGTACAATTGGGTTACTTAGGACACAACACAAAATAGTGTGGTCAGCGGTGGAAGGAAGGTCTTAGAACTGTTTTTCTCAAGTGGGCATCTTTATGCATGAAAGGCTGACGGGCTGTCCGATCAACAGGCCGGCACATATGAGGTGCCCTGGCAATCCTATCTACCATGTTTCCCTGAAAATAAGAACCAGCGCATGGAAAGATAAGACATCCCCTGAAAATAAGACCTAGCGGTAATAAAGAGGGAGTATGCTAATTGACCATCACTCCATCCATCACAAAGATGGCTGCACCCACAGCTGAGGCCAAGTTCCCATAAGGAGCCTTAAGGAGCAATCAGCAGGGACCCTCTCTCACCCCCATGGGGCTTGACAGGGAACCTCAGGCCGTGCCCCGCCGTGTGTGTGTGTGTGTGTGTGTGTGTGTGTGTGTGTGAGAGAGAGAGAGAGAGAGAGAGAGAGAGAGAGAGAGAGGTTGTTAGTTTTAAAAATGAATACTATTATATTTAATGGAAACATCTTGACTTTTAAAAATTCTGTTACAGAATTTTGAGGCCCATTGAAACAAAGTTTAATGAAGAGAAAATAAGATGGCATTGCTCTGCTGGAGGGGCTCAGTGACCAGAAGGTCACAGTTCAATTCCTAGTCAGCGCGCATGCCTGGGTTGCAGGCTCCATTCCCAGTGGGGGGCATGTAGGAGGCACCCCGTCCATGACTTTCTCTCATCATTGATGTTTCTTTCTTTCTTTTTTTTAATATGTTTTATTGATTTTTTACAGAGAGGAAGGGAGAGAGACAGAGTCAGAAACATCGATGAGAGAGAATCATAGATCAGCCGCCTCCTGCACCCTCCCCCACCCCCCCACTGGGGATATGCCCGCAAACAAGGCACATGCCCTTGACCGGAATCAAACCCGGGACCCTTCAGTCCCCAAGCGGACGCTCTATCCATTGAGCCAAACCGGTCTCGGCAGACTATCACCATTTCTAAGACATAAATTCAGATTCTCACCTACAGAGGGCGCCATTGACAGCAGCTTTCGGCATCGGCATCCGGTTTGGCTGTGGGGATGCTGACCTCCTGAATCCCAGGTGTCTCCCCTGGCGGCACCTGGACAGCATCCGGGGCCTCCAGCCTGCCCCTCGCCTCTGAGGCTCTGCCAGAGGGTGTACATGTGTTCGCCAGAGGAACACTGCACCCCTGTGAGCACCTGCTCTCGCCCCTCCCGGGGAGGCGCTCGCTGGCACCCATGCGCTCTACACACAGAGAGGAAGTCCTGACCCCTGGACGAGCCTCCAGGGCACCAGGCCGGTGAAAAGAGCCAGCCATGCCCTAACCGGTTTGGCTCAGTGGATAGAGCATCGACCTGCAGACTGAAGGGTCCCAGGTTCGATTCTGGTCAAGGGCATGTAGCTGGGTTGCTGGCTTATTCCCAGTAGGGAGTATTCAGGAGGCAGCTGACGGATGTTTTCTCTCATCGATGTTTCTCACTCTCTATCCCTCTCCCTTCCTCTCTGTAAAAAATCAATAAAATATATTTTAAACATTATTATACATATATATTTAAAAAGTAAATGAGAAAGTGCATGTAAGAAAAATGAAGCTGCAGAAAACGGTTTGATTCAGTGGATAGAGCGTCGTCTGTGGACTGGGGAGTCCCGGGTTCAATTCCGGCCTGGGGCATGTACATTGGTTGTGGGCACATCCCCGATGGGGGGTGTGCAGGAGGCAGCTGGTTGATGTGTCTCTCTCATCGATGTTTCTGGCTCTCTATCCCTCTCCCTTTCTCTCTGTAAAAATCAATAAAATATATTATAAAAGGAAAAAGAAAAATGAAGCGATGTCAAGGCATTAGCACAGATGTCGCCCATTTGCTGAACCCACATCTGGTTTGGAAGTTTCGGGCTCTGGACCCACATGGACTGCAGAGCCAGGCCCTTCACTCTGCAGACGCTCAAAGAGAGAGGCCGGGCTGCGAGGCCCCTGGGACAGCTGGCCGGCTGCTGCCTGTGACCTGGGTGGGCTGCACGCAGGCGGACGCCGCTCCCTCACATTCCTGGAAGGCCCCCTCCCCCGCATTTGAAGTCACCTCTCCGGCCCCCAGCTGCCTGCAGCGAGCAGGCCCTTGGCTGCGCGGCTGCCCTGCCAGCTCCAAACAAACCCCATTTGTTGCCTCTAAATATGAGCCTTTCTAGCGCTGGACCGCATTCCCCTCGCTCTCCCTCTGAAAGGCTGGCTTCTTGGTGGCTGAGAAACAGGTTTTATTTCCCCAGAAGGGCCGCAGCCAGTCCCGCGGACAGCCCACCAGGAGGGCAGGTGGGGGGCAGGCTCGGGGTGGGGGGGGGGGAGGGGAGAGACTGGGGAGGGGAGTCGGGCACACAGCAGTCCACACCGGCCGAGAGGCTGGAAGGAGGGCCAGAGGGAGCAGAGCCGGGAGGACAGCACAGGGCTGTTCCAAAAGGAAAACAAAGGCAGGAAGCCCGCTGGCCTGGCTCAGGGGTTGAGCGCTGACCTATGAACCAGGAGGTCAGGGTTCAATTCCTGGTCAGGGCACATACGCAGGATTAGGGCTTGATCCAGTGAGCTGCGTGCGGGAGGCAGCCAATCAGTGATTTTCTCTCATCATTGACACTTCTCTCTCTCTCTCCCTCTCCCTTCCTCTCTGAAATCAATAAACATATCTTTAAAAAATTAACCAAGGCAGGAATTAGGACATGAAAATAGGAAGTGCATACTCTTCCCCCCTTATCCGGACGGATTAGTTCCCAGACCCCAGTGGATGCCTAAAACCACAGCAATACCCAATCCTATGTATACACACATGTTCTTCCCTATGCACACATCTGCAATAAAGTTTAACTTATAAGTTAGGCACAGTATGAGACCAACACCAATCCTATCTAATAAAAGAGCAATATGCAAACTGACCATCACTCCAACACTCAACATAGCTGCCCCCATGTGGACACAAGATGGCCAGCATGGGAGGGCAGTTGGGATGGACCAGGCCCACAAGGGAGGGCAGTTGGGGGTGATCAAGCCTGCAGGGGAGGCCAGTTATGGGTGACCAGGCCTGCAGGGGAGCAGTTAGGCATCAATCAGGCTGGTAGGGGAGTGGTTAGGCATCAATCAGGCTGGCAGGGGAGTGATTAGGGGGCGATCAGGCTGGCGGGCCGAAGAAGTTAGGGGCAATCAGGAAGGAAGGCAGGCGAGCAGTTGGGAGCCAGCAGTCCTGGATTGTGAGAGGGAGGTCTGACTGCCGGAATCGGGCCTAAAAGGGGAGTTGGACATCCCTCAAGGAGTTCCCAGATTGAGGCACACCCCCCCCACATGAATTTTGTGCACCGGGCCTCTAGTCCTATATAATAAAGATGTAATACACAAATGGTCGTTGTGCTGTGAAGTGTAACGACCCACCGCATAACGAACCGGATCACGGATCAGCAGGAGGGTGGGGCAGTGAGCTACAAGCGGGTGGCAGAGAACTACAGGAAGGGGCAGGGGGAGCCTCAGGAGGGCAGGGCAGAGGGCTACTGGAGGGCGGCAGCGAGCCACTGGCACATGGGTCCGTGGGCAGGGCTACTAATAACTACTAATAAAAGAGAACAACTGTGAAATGTATTGGAGTGAAGGTTATTAGTGTGGTCTCGCTTATTGGCACGTGGCGTGGAGACGCTGGGCAGAGCTGACTCACAGTCGAGCTCCGAGGATGGAGCAGATGGCACACGATGTCACCACAACGCTACTCAGAACAGCACATGACTGGGAACTTATGAATTGTTTATTTCTGGAATTTTCCATGCAATCTTGCCAGACTGCCATTGATTGGTAACGGAGACTGCGGAAAAGCAAACTTCAAATAGTCGAAGGGCTGTCCTCTGGGCTTCCTGCAAGCAGCCGGCCTCGTGCACACGGGATGGACGGAGTGGGAGGGGCGAGGCCACCGCACAGCAGGGAGCGCGGTGACGCGGTCCCACCGTGGCCCTCCGATTCCGGCGATTTTGCGAGTCCTGCCACAGGTGGTCTGTGCCATCAGCCCCATCGGGGACAGGAGGCGGGTGGCACCAGCCTCGGGGCACGTGGCCCGGCAGGAGCTGAGCCCGCACTCACTCTCTTGGAACCGCTGTCTCTTGGGAAGCAGCGGCTCCGGGCCGGGCTGCAGCCACCGGTGGTCCCTCAGTCCCAGCAGGCCCGAGGGCTGTGGGGGTGTTGTGTTTGGGGGGCACTTTCTTATTCGGCTGAGCTTCCAGCTCCGGTAGCTGTGACTCAGTTCTGTGAATCCCAGCGAGCAGGGGCGGCGCCTGCAGGGAAGGTTACCCTCCCTGCCCCTGGGCTCCACAGGCTCCTCCCCCAGGCGGGCATTTGGTGCTTGGTGATCAGAGCCAGAGAGAGTGGGAGGGCGGTAATTGGTTTCCATTTGGTTGGAGGCACAAGGCCCTTGGGACCAAGGGCTCCAGAGAGGAAGAGAAATGGAATTACTTCACTGCCTCACGTGGCTCAGGAATCCCGAGAGACCAGATTAGGACTAAGCCTGACTTTACGGAGAGCAGTGGAGGGAGAAGCAGAGGGCAGCCAGGCCTCCTCTGACCGCACTGCCCTGTACCCCCGTTCCCTCAGGCCCGTTCTCCCCCCCCCCACCGAAGCCCCTCCCCGCTTGGCACCCTCTCCCCCCGGGCCTGCAGAGCCTCAGCCCCACACACCGCCCCAGCCTCCTGGCTCCGCTCGGACTCAGTCACCTCCCTGGGCCCCCGTTACTGCTATGGTTTGACTTTTTTAATATATATTTTTATTGATTTCAGAGAGGAAGGGAGAGGGAGAGAGAGAGAGAAATATCAATGATGAGAGAGAATTATTGATCGGCTGCCTCCCTGCACACTCCATGCTGGGGACCAAGCCCAAAACCCAGGATGTGCCCTTGACCAGAATCGAACCCGGGACACTTCAGTCTGCAGGACGACGCTCTATCCACTGAGCCAAACCAGCTAGGGTTGTTAGGGTTTGATTGTAAGAAAACACATAAACTGCTTTATGGAGATAGAATTCACAAGCCATACAGCTCACCCATTTCAAGGGCACAGTTCAATGGGTGTTGGTACATTATGAACTTTATTCATGTTTTTTTTTTCTTTCGTTTTTTTATATTTTATTGATTTTTTACAGAGAGGAAGAGAGAGGGAGAGAGAATCATTGATCAGCTGCCTCTTGCACTACCCCCACTGGGGATGTGCCCGCAACCAAGGTACATGCCCTTGACCGGAATCGAACCTGGGACCCTTCAGTCCGCAGACCGACGCTCTATTCACTGAGCCAAACTGGTTTTGGCTTCATTCATGTTTTGAAGTTGTGGCAAATACATGCAACGAGCCATTTGCCACTTTAAGTGTAGAATTCAGTTGCCTCTGATCTGCTCGGAGGCAACCGGGTCGTGAGTGGACGGTGGGAGGACAGCCACGAGGGACCCGGGTCTGGGCAGGCGTTACTGAGGGGGTGGCTCCCAAGTGCTAGGCACACTCACCCACCCCCAGCCTCAGTTTCCCCAACGCAGAAAGCGCACCCAACTCAGGTCCGAGGGTCACTGCGGAGGCCCAGCCTGGCCGGTTTGGCTCAGCGGGTAGAACTCGGCCCGTGGGTCCGGGTTCCGTCCCCATCAGGGCACAGGCCCAGGTTGTGGGCTCGACTCCCAGTGAGGGGCGTGCAGGAGGCAGCCGACCCATGATTCTCTCTCATCATGGATGATTCTCTCTCCCTCTCTGAAACCAATAAAAATATATTTAAAGCCCTAACCAGTGTGGATAGAGCACAGGGTCTCGGGTTCGATTCTGGTCAAGGCCACGTACCTTGGTTGCGGGCACATCCCCAGTGGGGGGTGTGCAGGTCTCATGGATGTTTCTCTCTATCCCTCTCCCTCTCTGCAAAAAATTCAATAAAATATATTTGATATATATTTAAAAGTGGGAAAAATGTCCTCGGGTGAGGATTAACAGCAAAGGGAAATAAATAAGAAGTAAATAAGGGGAGGCTCAGCACTGCAGTGTGGAGTTTAAACATCACCGCCTCGCAGGCTCGCCCTCGGCTCATCCTCCTGGCGGGACCCGCCGCAGCCCGGGTCCTCGCGCCCCTCGCGGGGTGGCACAGGGCGGCGCGTCCCTCGGGTCCGGCTCCGCGGTCCCGGCTCCGCGGGCTCCGGCAGCGCCCGGCCCGCCCTCGGGCCTCGTTCTCCGGTTTCCGCGTGGCCCGCTCCCCGGGCTCCGGAAAGGAACGCGCTGTGCCCGCCGCCTCCGCCCCGGGGCGCCCTCTCCGGGGTTCGGGTCCCTGGGCCCAGGTCCCCGCCCCGCAGCGCCCCCTCCTCCCGGCCCGGCGCCCACAGCGGACCCGCCGCGGAGCCCAGAGGCGGAGGGCGGGCTCCTCCGCGGGGCCCAACGCGCGCGGGTCCGGGGGTCCCGGCGCCCGCAGCCCGGGGAGGAGCCCGGGGAGGAGCCGGACCCCACTCGGGCGCACTCCCGCCGGTCGGGGGGCCTGGGCGCGGCGGGGTCTCCGCTCTGAACCCGGGACCGGGCGCCGGACCCCGCACGTGGAGAGGCGGGTCCGGGGCCGCGTCCCACCTCCGGGCCCGCCCCCCGCGGCCCCACCTTCCCGGCTCCGCCCCGCCCCGGGGCCCGGCTCCCCGCCCCGCGGCCCCACCTTCCCGCCCCGGGGCCCCACCTTCCCGGCCCGGGCGCCCGGCTCCGAAGTGCGTCACGGGCACCGGCGGCTCCGGGAGGCCGGGGCGGGGCTGGCGCCGGGCGGGGCGCCGGGCGGCTCGGGGCGGGCAGCGCGCCAGGCACCCGCCCCCCTTCCCCGCCGGGGGCGCGAAGGGGACACCTCCCGGCCCCCCGCTTCCTCCGCGCGGCGTGGGGAGGCTTCCTCCCGGGAAACTGCGCGCTCCTTCCCGGGCCGCCCCGCCCCGCCGGCCTCCGCCCTCCGCCCCCTCCAACCTCTGCCCTCCGCCCGGAGGAGCGGGGCCGGAGAGGCCGGGCCGGGCTGCCCCGCTCCCGCCATGTGACGCGCCTCCGCCGGCAGCCCCGCGCCCCGCGCCCCGCACCCCGCACCATGCTCCCGCCGCGCCCCGCGCCCCCGCCCGCGCCGCCGCCCGGCGCCCGCAGGCAGGGGGAGCCGCCCGGCCGGCTGCTGCGCCTCCTCTGCGCCGTGCTGGTCTGCTCCGGGGAGATCGCCGCGCTCGCCGACTTCTCCGGTAAGACGCCCCCCGTGCGCCCTCTGTGTCCCCCCGTGCGCCCCCCAGGTCCCCCCGTGCGCCCCGTGTCCCCCCCTGCGTCCCCCCGTGTGCGCCCCCCTCCCCCCTGCGCCCCCGGCAGGTGCCCCGTGAGCCCTGGGCCTGGGCAGCCGTCGGAGGGGCTCTGCGGGGCGGGATGGAAGTTGGGGTGCGCTCACTGCCAGCGCTCTTGCTTGGGGTGAGCCTGTAGCACATGGTGGCAGAGGACCCCCCCCCATGAAGGGGGGGTCACCGTGGCGCTGGCCGCGCCGTGGACTTCAGTTGCGGCATCAGCGGCGCCTCTGAGGTGCGGGCCACGGCTCCGGACTCCGCCTCCTGCCGCGCGGGAAAGCAGGTGCGGGGCTCTGTGCGGGGCGGGCCGGAACCCAACGCGCCCCTGCCCGGTGCGCCGGGCTCCCCCCTGCCCGGTGCGCGGGGCTCCCCCTGCCCGGGGGCGCGTCCAGGGAGGCCCGAGGTCCGCCTGCCGGGGCGAGGGGACCCCGAGGGATCCAGGGATGGGAAGTGGGGGCGGTGAGCAGAAGCCCACAGAGCGGAGAGGAGATGGGGCGGGGGCGGGGCCGGGCCACCTCCCAAAGGTACCGCACCCCCTCCCCGTCTCCCTTAAACGTGAGGACTTCCTCCACCAGCCTCCCCAGGCTGCCCCTCCGGGGTGGGGCCAGGAGCTCGCAGCCCCCCACCCCCCGCTGGGGGCTGGCACCCCAGGGAGAGCAGGTTCTGGGGGACCGAGGGACTGGCCCTGCCCGGAGTAACCCCTCTCCTCCCCCTCCGGCCCCGCCCTCTCCAGCACCCCCGCGAGCCCGGGTCTGGGTCCGGAGGGCCTGCCCGCCCGCAGCTGCCCGCAGGGGCTTTTGTGGTTGAACCGCGGCGAGGGGAGCGGAGGGGGGGCAGCCGGCCGAGCTGGAAACCGGAGCGCCTTGGGTTTCCCGGCCGCCCCGCACAGAGCGGGGCATTGTTAGCCGGGCCGCCGGTCAGAGGTGCTTTTCTCTGAATATTTAATATCGGGCAGAGTTTCCACCTGGCAGCGGGAGCCGAGATATGGCCACTTGGCACGCAGACTCGCTCCTTAAAAACGCGAGCCGGCGAGGCGGTGCCGGGACAGGCCAGGAGCGCCGTGGACTTTTTTGGGAAGGACTCCGGCTGCGCGGCAGGTCCTGCCCGGCCGGGCGCCAGGCAGCGGGGACGGGGGAGAGCGGGGAGGCGGGGTCACCAGGAGAAGGAGCGGTCAGGGACCTGTGGCCGCTGGGTCACCACCCAGGCTTGGCCTACTGTCCAGAGGGTGGACCGAGCCCCGAACCGGAGGCTGCACCCGGGAGCGTGCACGCTGGGACGCCCGCCCTTCTAAACGCCCGCCGGGCCAGCGTGAGAAAAGCCATTTCCTCCGGAGCCTGCGGCGGTGAACACGCCCTGAGCCCGGACAGGGGTGGAGGGGGCGGGACCGGGGGTGGAAGGGGGGCGGCGCCAGCCTCCAGGGATCCCAAGACTGGGGAGGAAGTGTGGGGGCCTTTAAGAAAATAAAACGACCCCCCCCCCCCGCCCCAACCACAGGTGCACTCAGGTTTCTGCCTGAATCCTGTAGGTGTGGTGCCACGGACACAGGAACAGGGACGCCCCGGAGTGGGGTCATTTGACTTGAAACGTGATGACCCTTCAGGGACCCGTGACCAGGTGCTGGGCGGCGCAGAGAAGACCCTCAGCTCTGAACGGGGGTGGGGGGGGCGGAGCGGAGTGTGCGGGGGAGCATGTGAGTCAGAGCAGTGGGTCCAGACCATGTAACACCCCCCACGTGCCCCTCCCGTGGCCTCAGAGCCCCCCCCCAGGCCTGCTTTCCTGGGGATGGACAGCCCTGTCCCGGTGTGTGAACTTGGGGGGTGCCAGGAAGCAGAGGCTGTGAGGAATGGCACCGCCCCCCCAGACGGGCTGGGGAGCGGCTTGGGACAGGCAGGCACTGGCTTTCCTAAGGGGGGAGGAGGGGGAACGTCCGAAACCATCCAGGGAGGCTGGAGGGGGCTGGGGACCCCTCGCTGTGCGGAGAGGGGGTGCAGGAAGGATGGTGTGTCTGCCGTCTGCACAGGAGGGAGCAGTGCAGGGTTCGGGTCCTCGGGCCTCTCATCCTCGCGCCTCCTCCGGCAGCCTGTGCGGGCTGTCAGCGGGGCAGGTCCCGCCATCGCCATCGCCATGGGGTTCCCTCTGCCCCGGGCGGACTGCAGCCAGGTGCCTGTGAGTGCTGCTCACCGCCCGCCCCGCCCCGCCCCGCTCCGAGAGGCTCCTGGCCCCGGGCACAGGCACGCAGGCTCTCAGCAGTTTCCCTTCAGCAGAGTGCTGCGCCCGGGACTGTGTCCCTCAGTTGCGGGCCGGCTGTGAGGTTTGCGGTGCCCACCGATGAAAAGAAAACACAGAAACCTCCACCAGCCGCACCTGAGCCCCCGATGGAGGCGGGAGGGCTGATGGGAGGGGGCAGGAGCCTCGAGTCCTGCCGCCAGGGCGCTGCCTCAGCGTGGGCACACCGCTCGCCGTCCTCCCTTCCGGTCCTGTTCTGGGTTTTTGTTTTTGATGGTTTTAATCTGGTCTCTGCTGAGGACAGCGGGTCCTCTCTCCCTGCTCCTGCTCCTGCTCTCTCTCTCTCCTGTCCTCCCTCCTCCTGCTCACAGGCCTGAGTGACGGGGAGGGTGGGGGAGCGGGGAGAGTGGGGAGTGGGGAGGGGAGAGCGGGGAGGGTGGGGGAGCGGGGAGGGTGAGGAGCCGTTCGTTCCCACGTGGATTTCTCAGTAACGCCGCCTTAAGATAGAGCGGTAGGCCGTTCGTTCACACACGGCGTGTTCACACACTCGGCGTGTTCACTCACTCAGCGTGTTCACACACTCGGCGTGGTCCTGGGCGCAGAGGGAAGCACTGAGGACCAGGACCAGGAGGGGCGGGGCCCGGAACCCTGCCCGTGCACATGGTCCCCGGGCCTCAGGGAGAGGCCTGGCGGGGTGGGGGCTCCGTGGCGCCCTCCCACTCCAGCAGCCCCTGCGGGAAGCGGTCCTGTGACAGACAGGTCCACGGAGCGGTCCCCTCTCCCCCTCCCCCCCAGGACAGCCCGCAGGAGAACAGTCCGGGGGGCCAGGCTGGACGGCCTGTGGGTGCTGAGTGCGGGGACAGCCTGCCTGACCTTTCCAGGAAGTCCACGGGGTGCCTGCCCCGGGTCAGCCACCGCGGAGCAGGCTGACCTTTTCCGGTTCCTTCCTTATCCCTTCATCACCGCTTCTCAGCCTGGGCTGGAGGGGAGGACGGATAACGTCCCTGCCGCACGGGACACAGGCCTGCCTGTTCAGTCACCTCTGCCGGGAACCCCGAGCTGAGACCAGGACCACGTTACCCCGGCTGGCGGTGCCTGGGGCCGTGGTCGGCAAACTCATCCATCCACAGAGCCACGTATCCACAGGACAACGATGGAAATTTCTTTGGAGAACCCCATTTTTTTTAACTTATACTTCTTCTAACGCCACTTCTTCAACACAGACTCGCCCAGGCCGTGGCATTTTGTGGAAGAGCCACCCTCAAGGGGCCACGGAGCCACACGTGGCTCTCGAGCTGCGGTTTGCCAACCACTGCCCCAGGGCACTTGGCAAAACTAAACCCTGGAATACGCCCAGCACAGCAACACCATCAACACAAATCCCTCGAGGCTCTGAGACGGGAAACCCCGGGCGTGTGGGCAGCGGGCGCGTGGAGGCAGCAGCATCCTCATGGGACGGAGGGGCGAAGGGCCGCAGAGGGCATGCTGGGAAAAGAGCCGAATAGACCTGCCAACGGCACTAAAACCGCTGTGTTCGCGGAGACGGTGTGGGAGCTGCCAGCTCCATGGATCAGAGCCGGGGTCGGCAAACCGCGGCGCGCCCCCACCGGCTGGGCCACGGCGCCCGGGACCGGAGGCTGGGCCCCCTGTGAGCCCAGGCTGCCCCGAGAGCCAGCCCTGTCCTGGGCAAACTTCCTTCTCCTGGGCTGTGGCCGCACCGATACCCAGGCTTCGAGGCGTGACTGCCGCCTGGGAGGCACCGCCTGCAGGTGTGCCCACACCGCAGCGCCTGGCACCGCGCGGCCGAGTGTGTCCACACGCCCGCGAGGCGACCGTGCCAGGCCCGGGGGCACCTCCCCACGCCTGCGTCCGGACCGAGGGGCCACCCGTCTGGGGTTCCCACGGCCCCACGAGGGAGGAGGGCCCGTTCTCCGCACCCCGAGGAGCAGGCCGCCCAGAGACGTGTGTTTGCACACTGTCTGACTCCGTCGGCCTCGATGTCCCGTGAATACAGATGGCCTCGCCCGGGGCGGGAAGAGGGAGGCGGAAACCCAAGACGGGTCTGCAGGCCGATCTGAGTCCGGGGAGTGGGACAGAGGGTAATCCCGTTTCACGCCCGTCAGCATTCCTGTGATGACACCAGGAGGG
Source organism: Pipistrellus kuhlii (assembly GCF_014108245.1). NCBI lineage: Eukaryota > Metazoa > Chordata > Mammalia > Chiroptera > Vespertilionidae > Pipistrellus > Pipistrellus kuhlii. The sequence continues at coordinate 460,224 of NW_023425605.1, forward strand.
CTCCCCCTGCCGCGCGGGGCATGGGGGGAGGGCTCTGTCCACAGCCGCCCAGACCCTCCAGCCCCACAGGCCGAGGACTTGCCACTTCTCATGCTGAGCAGCTCCCCCGGGTCTCGGCTCAGTGACCATCAATCACCGTCTGGTGGAGCCAGGACCGGGGGCCGGCCCCGAGCCCTTCTGTCTGGGGCACAGGGAGCAGGAAGCCTGGCCTCCTCTGGGGCCGACGTGTCCGGCTCTGGGGCTGTGCTGTGAGGCACGCGCACAGCTGCCGTCCCTTTTCCGTGAGAAACGCTGCCCGACCCAGGCCAGGCCGCACACCCCTCTGTCAACACGCCGCCCGCGAGGGGCGGACGGTCCTTTTGAAACACCTGCCTCTGGGAGGCCCGAGGGACTGAGCACACCTCCCAGAGCTGGCAGGTCACTGCCACCTGCAGCCTGGGCACAGGGGTGCGGGTTCAGGGCCCGGGGCTGGGGGACCCCGGGGGAATGGTCCCCCCCGCACCCTGCAGAGTGTCAGAGCAGGCCTGGGTCCGTTTTGCCTCTTTAAGCCCCGAGCTCAAGTCCAGATGGCCCTCTTGTGTTTCTGAGCGAGGAGCCAGCGTTGGCCCAGGATTACTTAAAAACAGCTTTATGGCTGCCGAAAGCCATAAACCCACATTGAGGTAAAAGGTCTGCCTTTGCCACAGACTCCTGTGTCTTCCTGACTGATCAGGCAGGGAACGGGGCCCACCGCCCCGACAATGCCGCCCGGCAGCGAGCTCAGGGGCGGAGGGTCGGCCTGTGAGCCAGGAGGTCAGGGTTCGATTCCCGGTCAGGGCCCAGGCCCGGGGGCGGGCTCCATCCCCAGGTTGGGGTGTGCGGGAGGCAGCCGGTCAGTGTTTCCCTCTCATCGCTGATGTTTCTGTCTCCCTCTCCCCCTTCCTCTCTGACGCCAGTAAAATACATTTCAAAAGGGGACAGTGGGAGAGCCCGGCCCAGGCTGTCCGCCTGGCAAACCGGGTGCCGGGCTGCCACACCCCCGGCTCACGCGGGAGCCTCCCTCGATGCTGTCCAGAGGCGCCCACGTCGTCTGTGCTGCCCCCGGGCGGGCCTGGCACGGACCGGGCCCCGGGGGAGGCCTGCTGGGAAACACCGCCCCCCACGCTCCGTCAATATTTACCGTGTTCCCGGGCACAGACCTGCGGGAGGGGCGGAGGCTTCTCTGACACCCTCCCCGGTTCCCGGTGCTCCCTGCGCTGCCTCCGCTCAGCTGCCTCCGGTCCTGACCCCGCGGGGACCCTGGCCGCTCAGGCTCCTGCCCAGCCCGTCCAGGACACTCCCCCGCGGCTCGCTTTCGGGGTCGCCGTGAGCGAGCGGGCGCGTTTGCAGACACGGAGTCGGCCCTCAAAGGGGTGCGGCTGCAGCCTTGGCTGGTGTTGCTCAGTGGACAGAGCATCAGCCTGCAGAGTGAAGGGTCCCGGGTTCGATTCCTGCCCAGGGCATGTACCTGGGTTGCAGGCTTCTCCTGGCCTCTCTCACATGGATGTTTCTCTCGGTCTCCCTCTCCCTTTCCCTCCCACTTGCTAAAAACCAACAGGGGATTCACAACAGCAGACCAGCAAGAGGGGCAGCTGTGCTCCCAGATCACGCTGTCCCGGCTTCTCGGCCCGGCGGGGCCAGAGCCAGGAGCTGGGAAGCGGCCCCCAGTGTGGGTGGCGGTTATAGGAGACACAGCTGGGCCAGGGGGAGGGGATCACTCCTGACACCCCGTAGGGGGAGGGGTGGGGGGTCACACACAGAGCAGATGGAGAGGCAGACACGTGAGGGCAGGCCAGGCTCACCTGTGAAGGCTCCCCCAGGGGGTGAACGCGCCCACAGCGGGCGAGGACGTCACCCAGGCCCTGGGGCAGCGCTGGCCAGGGGCTCAGTGGAGGGTGTTGAAGACGGGGCAGGCCAGCCTAATTGCCATGATCATTGCTTTACGTTCACCCCATACACACACACACAATCACACACACACAATCACACACACACACAATCACACACACACACACAATCACACACACACAACCACACACACACACACAATCACACACACAATCACACACTCACACAATCACACACACACAATCACACACTCACACACAGTCACACACACACAATCACACACTCACACACAGTCACACACACACAATCACACACTCACACAATCACACACACACAATCACACACTCACACACAGTCACACACACACAATCACACACACACACAATCACACACACAATCACACACACACAACCACACACACACACAATCACACACACACAATCACACACACACACAATCACACACACACACACAATCACACACACACAACCACACACACACACACAATCACACACACAATCACACACTCACACAATCACACACACACAATCACACACTCACACACAGTCACACACACACAATCACACACTCACACACAGTCACACACACACAATCACACACTCACACAATCACACACACACAATCACACACTCACACACAGTCACACACACACAATCACACACACACACAATCACACACACACAATCACACACACACAACCACACACACACACAATCACACACACACAATCACACACACACACAATCACACACACACACACAATCACACACACACAACCACACACACACACAATCACACACACACACCTGGGAGGGAATGCTGAAGCTCTTACAGTGACACCAGTGAGGCTTTGCTCAGATTCCCCATCCACACCCTCCGTCCAGCCGAGGAGGCCGATGGAGAGGGGTCACGGCCCGGGTCCCAGCCGGCCTCGGGTCTGCTGTCCCACTTTGGAGATTCCTGCCTGCCGGGGGGCTCCGTGGCTGAGCACCGACCTGGGAACCAGGAGGTCAGGGCACTGGCTGGGTTGCGGCTTGATCCCCAGAGGGGGGCGTGCAGGAGGCAGCCGATCCATGATTCTCTTTCATCACTGACATTTCTCTCCCTCCCTCTCTCTTCCTCTCTGGCACCCATAAAATGTGTTTAAAAAAGAAAAGGGAAGTGGCCTGGCCCCTAACCAGTCACCGTGCCTCCCAGAAGCTCTTTCTTACCACCCGCCCGTCCGCCCCGTCCAGCAGCCCGAGGCTCCCATTTCACAGGCGAGAAAACCGAGGTCTGAAGAGGCCGTGCTCAACCCAGGGTTCCAGGGCCCGCTCCCTGCGGCCGTCCCGAGCGGGCGCTTCTGGTCCTGGGCCAGCCCTCCCCCTCCCTCCCTCCCCCCTGTGGGACCTGCCCCTGGGAGGGCCACCCCCGGGCCCACCCGCCTCCTCCACAGCCCCTGACGCGGGTGTAAAGCCGGCGGGGAGGAGGCAGTTAATTAAGCTCCCTAGCCCCTTTAATCTCCCAGTAATTGAGCTTCAATCACAGCTTCTCCGAAGCGATGTCTTAATGCAGTGATTCCCCCAAGGAGGCGCGAGGGAGGCTGCCTCCTCCCCCGTCTCTCACCAGGGAGGTGTGTGCTGAGTCCCCACGCCCGAGGGGTGACCGGATAAAGGTGATTCCCCGCTCGCGCCCCCTCCGGCGTCATTGGGAGAGGGAGCGGCTGTGCTCGGGCTCTCACTCAGGGACCCGGGTTCCTTCCATCTTGTGCCTCTGTCGCCGTCTGCCGCCCCAGAGTCTGTCCCTGTCCCTGTGTGTTCCCCCCACCTCCTCCACTGCTCCCGGAAAAACACGCGTGTCCACCCGTGGAGACTCGCGGGGCCGCCCACCATGTGACCCCGAAGTGTCTGAGGACCAGGCTGGCGGCTGTCGCTCCAGCAGTCAACCTCCAGGTTCAGATTTTTTAAAATATACTTTATTGATCTTTTACAGAGAGGAAGGGAGAGGGAGAGAGAGTTAGAAACATCCATCAGCTGCCTCCTGTACACCCACCACTAGGGATGTGCCCACAACCTTGACTGGAATCGAACCCGGGTCCCTTCAGTGCACAGGCCGACACTCCATGCACAGAGCCACACCGGCCAGGGCTCCGGGTTCAAATGTTGGTGCCAAACCTGGGATGGGAGAAGGGGCTTGGTCTGAGATCTGAGTTCCCTCGGCCGCTGTGGGAGGGTCCTCCCCCCCACGCCCGCCCACACACACACACACACACACTGACGCACGCTCTCACCCATGGGCGCCCTCGGCTCCTGCCAGCTCTCCAAACACTCGCAAGCACAAAAGAAAAACACCCTTTTCTGGAAAAGGACCTGGGACATGTAGCAACACCTGGCGTCTGTGAATACAGGGCGTGGCCCTTATCTGAGCAGCGATGGGGGGGGGGGTGCTGCTTTGTTGTTTCTCTGAGGGGGAGGGAGGACAGTGGGGCTGGATTCCTCTCTCCCCAGAAGGTGTTGTGAAATGGCCTGTTCGGGGCCTGCCAGGGCGGGCAGCTCGGTGGCTCCTGAAGGCCGCGGCCGGGCGGCCTGTGTGTTCTGGCCTCGCGAGGCCTGTTCCCAGCAGAGGGGCTCCCCAGACCTGTGTCGGAAGGTGGGCATCGGCAGGCCGTGCCTGGCCCTGGGCGCTTCGTGTAGAAATGGTTTTCCCGTCCGGTGTGGGTGTGACCCGGGTCACTCCGTGGCTGTCTGAGGACGGAGGAGTGCCTGCCGTACGTACTCGGGTCCGTTTCCCCAGGAGTCTTCGTCTGCCTTCAAACGAAGGACACCGGCCCCAGCGGGTGGCTCAGTGGACAGAGCCCGGGCCTGCGGACTGAAGGGTCCCGGGTGGCACAGGCCCCGGCTGTGGGCTCGGTCCCCAGTGGTGGGCGTGCAGGAGGCAGCCAATCAAGGAGTCTCTCATCATTGATGTTTCTATCTCTTCATCTCTGAAATCAATAAAAACATACTTAGCCGAAACTGGTTTGGCTCAGTGGACTCAAGGGTCCCGGACAAGGGCATGTACCTTGGTTGCGGGCACAAACCCGGTAGGGGGTGTGCAAGAGGCAGCTGGTCGATGTTTCTCTCTCATTGATGTTTCTAACTCTCTATCCTCCTCTCTCCCTCTGTAAAAAAACCAATAAAGTATATTAAAAAAATAGAAACAAACATTTTAAAAAGAGGGAAACGCAGACGCTGCTATGTGGGCGGCTCTAAGACGTGCCTCCCGGACGGTGCTTGGAGCCGAGTTCTCGCTGTGGCTGTGGCTGCAGAGGTTTCTGCTGACCGGCGGGGGTTCGCCAGGGAAGAGCATCCTGAGTTAAACGCCAGCCACGTGGAGGCCCCTGAGCCACGGGGCTGATGCAGCCCCCCCCCCCCTCGGACACGGTCGGCCGAGCGTTTCCCGGCCGTTCCCGCTCCAGGACGGGTTCCCAACAGCCTGCCCGCTGCCCTCTCTCGGGAGCATGGCGGCGGCGGGGAGCTGGCCACGGGGAGCAGAAGGAAAGCATTTTCCACCGGGAGGGGGGGGGGGCGGACACGTGGCCCAGGGGCACGTCCACAGGACGCTGTGCTGTAGTGGTTTGGTGAGAGGATCTCTGTGGACCAGCGAGGAGCCCAGGTGGGGAGGCCCGGTGCCGGGCCTCAGGGCTTGTGCCCCGCTTTGTGTTTTAAAACCGGACCCCCCAAAGGTGACGGTGTGTGTGTGTGGGGGGGCTTGGGGTGTGAAAGCTCAAGAGGGAGGAGCCGTCATGAGTGAGACCCACACTCCCATGTCATGTGAGTTTCCCAGCCCGGCCACGAGGCTCAGGGGCGTGGGCTCCATCCCCATTGGGGGCCTGCAGGAGGCAGCCGATCCATGATTCTCTCGTCATGGATGTTTCTCTCTCTGCCTCTGCCTCTCCTTCTCTCTCCCTCTCCTTCTCCCTCTCCTTCTCCTTCTCCCTCTCCCTCTCCATCTCTGTTATTTCCTCTCCCTCTCCCTCTCTGTTTCTTCCTCTCCCTCTCCCTCCCTCTCTCTCTCTCCCTCTCTCTCCCACTCCCCCCTCTCTAAAATCAATAAAAATAAAAATGTAAAGCCTGGGCAGTGCCGCCCTATAGGAGCTCCGTGGCACTGGTGGCGAGGGCAAACGCTGGGCTCCCGGTGAGGTCTCAGAGCCGGGCTGTGAGCACTCACCTATGTCGGGGCCACGTCCGGGCCACGTCCTCCACGTGGACGGGGAACGTGACTGCTGGGCCCGGCTTCCCCGCCCGCTCCTGAGAGGCGGGGCATGGGCGTGGGGGGGGTTGGCGCCCTTGGGAACGGGTTCATAACCGTGAAGACGACGGAGGGTTTGACTATCAGAGGGAAGAGCCGAGACCGTAGAACCATTGGTCGGACACTGACTTCTCGGCGTTTGAGGACGGGTCCCGTGTGGCCAGGCTGCAGGGAGAGCTGGGGTCCGGGCCCGTGGCCGTGAGCTCGCTCCGTCTGCACCCTCAGAGTCCCGGGCTGCGTGTGAGGCTGCGGGGCCTGGCCAGTCCGGTCCCTCCTGCCATGGCTTCTGGGGCGGGGCAGGGGGGCAGGGGCCCCTCTGGACCTCGCCTTTGCCGGGAAGTGGTTCTGGGAGGCGGTGAAACTGGCTGGGAGTGGCTCGGCACGGCCGGGCCGAACGTGTGGGAACCAGGAGGTTCGGAAACTGCCTTCCTCCTCCCCCCCACCCCCCCGCCCGGGGCCGAGGCTGCCAGCGCCCCCACACGCCTCCAGAAAGTCCCTGGCGCTGCTCCCGGCCACGCCAGGGCCTGAGGTGTGAGGAGGAGGAAAGGAATCCACGTTCCGGCCGGACCTTCCTCCTCCTTCCCAAGAGGCCGCCCGCCGGCCAGGCGTCCGTCCCCAGGCCTCGGGGCCCAGGCCCTGCCTGCCAGCCGGGCTGTCCGTCCATCCCGGCCCAGGCCCAGGCCCTGCCCGCCGGCCGGGCTGAGGGGGCGCGGGAGGAGCGTGTCAGAGGCTGAGGCTGTGACAGGCCACACCCGGGAGGGGCCCCGGAGTTCCTTCCCCCAGAGCAGAGGCCCTCTGCAGTCAAATGCTCTGCCACTGCAGCGGCTCCTTCTGAACGGGTCGCAGGACCGGCTGCTGGGGCGGCGAGGGCCCCCGGGGCTCCGGCTGCTGGCTGCGGGGCCTGGCTCCTGCCGGTCGCTCCATCCTCACAGGCAGTCTGTCCTCTGTCTTCTCTCCTCCGAGGACCCGCCCTGTGGCCCTAAAGGCCGCCCACCCCACACCTCACCCGGCAGTGACCCCTCAGAGCCCTGTCTCCAAACAAGGCCACGTTCTGAGGCCCCCGGCCAACATGGATTTGGGGGGCACTGTTTTTTAAATATATTTGTGTTGATTTCAGAGAGGGAAGGAGAGGGAGAGGGAGAGAAACATCAATGATGAGAGGGAATCTTTCATCAGCTGCCTCCTGCAGGCCACACTGGGCATGGAGCCCACAACCTGGGCCTGTATCCTGACTGTAATCAACCTGTGACCCCCCCCCGACCTGTGACCTCCTCCCAACCTGAGACCTCCCCCCGACCTGTGACCTCCTCCCAACCTGAGACCTCCCCCCGACCTGTGACCTCCTCCCGACCTGTGACCTCCCCCCGACCTGTGACCTCCTCCCAACCTGAGACCTCCCCCCGACCTGTGACCTCCCCCCAACCTGTGACCTCCCCCTGACCTGTGACCTCCCCCTGACCTGTGACCTCCCCCCGACCTGTGACCTCCTCCCAACCTGAGACCTCCCCCCGACCTGTGACCTCCCCCTGACCTGTGACCTCCCCCCGACCTGTGACCTCCCCCTGACCTGTGACCCCCCACTCAACTAACGGGTGACTGCCTGCCTTCCAGGCTACCTGACGAAGCTGCTGCAGAACCACACGGCCTACGCCTGCGACGGCGACCAGCTGAGCCTGCAGTGCCCGCGGCACTCCTCCATCAGCATCCAGGCCGCCTTCTACGGGCAGGACGGCCGGGCCTGCGGGGGCCAGCGGCCCGCCCCGGGCGGGGACGGCCCGGCCTGCGAGGCGCCCACCACCTTCCAGGTACCGGCTTCGTGGTGGCAGAGGGGCCCGAGGTCCTCTCCCTGCCTGTCTCTCTCTCTGTGACTCCCTCTGTCTGTCTCTCTGTCTGTCTCTCTCTCTGTGACTCCCTCTGTCTGTCTCTCTCCCTGCCTGTCTCTCTCTCTGTGACTCCCTCTGTCTCTCTCCCTGCCTGTCTCTCTCTCTGTGACTCCCTCTGTCTCTCTCCCTGCCTGTCTCTCTTTCTCTGTGACTCTCTCTGTCTGTCTCTCTCCGTACCTGTCTCTCTCTCTCTGTGACTCTCTTTCTGTCTCTCTGTCTGTCTCCTGCCCGTCTCTTTGTGTCTCTGTGTCTCTGTCTCTTTTTCTGTTTCTGTCTCTGTCTGTCTCTCTGTCTGTCTCTGTCTGTCTCTCTCTGTCTATCTCTTCAGGGGGGGAATTGCTTCCCGTTACCTGTGGGCTGGGTTGGGTGGGGCCGCTCAGGCCCCCACAGGCAGCTCTGCTGTGTCCCTAGGTGAGGAGCTGGGCCCGGCCTCCTGGTCCAGAGCGATCTGGGCCTCCCCGCCTGCAGACCGCCTTCACACGCGGCCGGTGGGGTGGCGCGGTGTGGGAGGCCGCTCGCCCGGAGCCCCTGTCACAGCCTGTGCCCTCTCCTCCTGCCAGAAGGTGTTGGACGAGTGCCAGAGCCAGCGGGCCTGCCGCCTCCTGGTCAACAGCCGGGTGTTCGGGCCGGACCTCTGCCCGGGCAGCAGCAAGTACCTGCTGGTGTCCTTCAAGTGCCAGCCCAGTGAGTGCCGCCGAGCGAGTGCCGCCGAGCGAGTGCCCGCCGAGCGAGCGAGTGCCGTCGAGCGAGTGCCCGCCGAGCGAGTGCCCACCTGAGTGAGTGAGTGCCGCCGAGCGAGTGCCCGCCGAGCGAGCGAGCGACTGCCCGCCGAGCGAGTGCCCGCCGAGCGAGTGCCCGCCGAGCGAGCGAGCGACTGCCCGCCGAGCGAGTGCCCGCCGAGTGAGCGAGCGACTGCCCGCCGAGCGAGTGCCCGCCGAGCGAGCGAGTGCCGCCGAGCGAGCGAGTGCCGCCGAGCGAGCGAGTGCCGGCCTGAGTGAGTGCCGCCGAGCGAGCGAGTGCCGCTGAGCGAGCGAGTGCCGGCCTGAGTGAGTGCCGCCGAGCGAGTGAGTGCCGCTGAGCGAGCGAGTGCCCGCCGAGCGAGTGCCGCCGAGCGAGCGAGTGCCGCCGAGCGAGCGAGTGCCCGCTGAGTGAGTGCCGCCGAGCGAGCGAGTGCCCGCTGAGTGAGTGCCGCCGAGCGAGTGCCGCCGAGTGAGTGCCCGCCGAGCGAGTGCCGCCGAGCGAGCGAGTGCCGCCGAGCGAGCGAGTGCCGCCGAGCGAGCGAGTGCCGCCGAGCGAGCGAGTGCCGCCGAGCGAGCGAGTGCCGCCGAGCGAGTGAGTGCTGCCGAGCGAGTGCCCGCCGAGCGAGCGAGTGAGTGCCCGCCGAGCGAGCGAGTGCCCGCCGAGCGAGCGAGTGCCCGCCGAGCGAGCGAGTGCCCGCCGAGCGAGCGAGTGCCCGCCGAGCGAGCGAGTGCCCGCCGAGCGAGCGAGCGAGTGCCCGCCGAGCGAGCGAGCGAGTGCCCCGCCGAGCGAGCGAGCGAGTGCCCGCCGAGCGAGCGAGCGAGTGCCCGCCGAGCGAGCGAGTGCCCGCCGAGCGAGCGAGCGAGTGCCCGCCGAGCGAGCGAGTGCCCGCCGAGCGAGCGAGCGAGTGCCCGCCGAGCGAGCGAGCGAGTGCCCGCCGAGCGAGCGAGCGAGTGCCCGCCGAGCGAGCGAGCGAGTGCCCGCCGAGCGAGCGAGTGCCCGCCGAGCGAGCGAGTGCCCGCCGAGCGAGCGAGCGAGTGCCCGCCGAGCGAGCGAGCGAGTGCCCGCCGAGCGAGCGAGTGCCCGCCGAGGCGAGCGAGCGAGTGCCCGCCGAGCGAGCGAGTGCCCGCCGAGCGAGCGAGTGCCCGCCGAGCGAGCGAGTGAGTGCCCGCCGAGCGAGTGCCGGCCGAGAGAGTGCCCGCCGAGTGAGCGAGTGAGTGCCCGCCGAGCGAGCGAGTGCCCGCCGAGCGAGTGAGTGAGTGCCCGCCGAGCGAGCGAGTGAGTGCCCGCCGAGCGAGCGAGTGCCCGCCGAGCGAGTGAGTGCCCGCCGAGCGAGCGAGTGCCCGGCGAGCGAGCGAGTGCCCGCCGAGCGAGCGAGTGCCCGGCGAGCGAGTGAGTGAGTGCCCGCCGAGCGAGTGAGTGCCCGCCGAGCGAGCGAGTGAGTGCCCGCCGAGCGAGCGAGTGCCCGCCGAGCGAGCGAGTGCCCGCCGAGCGAGCGAGTGCCCGGCGAGCGAGCGAGTGCCCGCCGAGCGAGCGAGTGCCCGGCGAGCGAGCGAGCGAGTGCCCGCCGAGCGAGCGAGTGAGTGCCCGCCGAGCGAGTGAGTGCCCGGCGAGCGAGTGAGTGAGTGCCCGCCGAGCGAGTGAGTGCCCGGCGAGCGAGTGAGTGAGTGCCCGGCGAGCGAGTGAGTGAGTGCCCGCCGAGCGAGTGAGTGCCTGGCGAGCGAGTGAGCGAGTGCCGCCGAGCGAGCGAGTGCCCGCTGAGTGAGTGCCGCCGAGCGAGTGCCGCCGAGCGAGCGAGTGCCGCCGAGCGAGCGAGTGCCGCCGAGCGAGTGAGTGCTGCCGAGCGAGTGCCCGCCGAGCGAGTGCCCGCCGAGCGAGCGAGTGCCGCCGAGCGAGTGCCGGCCGAGTGAGTGCCCGCCGAGCGAGCGAGTGAGTGCCCGCCGAGCGAGCGAGTGCCGCCGAGCGAGTGCCGCCGAGCGAGCGAGTGCTGCCGAGCGAGCGAGTGCCGCCGAGCGAGTGAGTGCTGCCGAGCGAGTGCCCGCCGAGCGAGCGAGTGCCGCCGAGCGAGTGCCGGCCGAGAGAGTGCCCGCCGAGTGAGCGAGTGAGTGCCCGCCGAGCGAGCGAGTGCCGCCGAGCGAGTGCCGGCCGAGAGAGTGCCCGCTGAGCGAGTGAGTGAGTGCCCGCTGAGCGAGCGAGTGAGTGCCCGCCGAGCGAGCGAGTGCCGCCGAGCGAGTGAGTGCCGCCGAGCGAGTGAGTGCCCGGCGAGCGAGTGAGCGAGTGCCCGCCGAGCGAGCGAGTGCCGCCGAGCGAGTGCCGGCCGAGAGAGTGCCCGCCGAGTGAGCGAGTGAGTGCCCGCCGAGCGAGTGAGTGCCCGCCGAGCGAGTGAGTGCCCGGCGAGCGAGTGAGTGCCCGCCGAGTGAGTGCCCGTCGAGCGAGTGCCTGTGGCCGGCTCCGGGCCCCCACGTGGTGCCTTGGGCGTTGGGTCCCCAGAAACACGCATGATGGGACATGGCCCTCCTCCGGCATTCCCTTGGGCGTGGGTTTGCCTGGGTGGGAGTGTGAGTTCACACCCAGGTGTGTCCATGTGCATGCTGACCATGTCCCTGTCCCTGTCCCTGTGTGTGCTGACATGCATGCTGACCGTGTCCGAGTCCCCGTGTGTGCTGACATGCGTGCTGACCGTGCCCGTTTGGAAAGCCTTTCTGCGCTGCAGCCCAGCTGTCCTCTCCGAGTGGCCCCTGTGGCTCCTCGCCCAGACCTCCTCCCGTCAGAGAACTGTGGGTCCAGCGAGGCCTCGGATTTAGGCAGCTCTGGGGTCTTTTGTTTTTTAAATATTTTTACTGATTTCAGAGAGGAAGGGAGTGGGAGAGAGAGAAACATCAGTGATGAGAGAGAATCATGGATCGGTGGCCTCCTGCACGCCCCACACTGGGGGTGGAGCCCACAACCCGGGCCTGTGCCCTGACCGGAATCGGCCTGTGACCTCCTGGTTCCTGGGACGATGCCCAGCCCCTGAGCTTGTCCCTTAGGCAGAGTGTTGGCTCCGCCTCCTCCCAGGCCCTCATGCTCCCCTTGAGCCCCGAGGGGCGGTGCTGTCTGCACCTCGCCCGGCCCGCGCCCTGTGAGCGCCCCCTGCCTGAGACTCGGTCTCGTTCTCCAAGAAAAGGAGGGTCACATCCGTGGCCCCGTGGTCGGGAGAACCCAGAAAGGCCACTCGCGGCCACGGTGACGTCGCAAGTCCCCGAGGAACCGAGCGACACACCGGCCCGCCTGGCAGGGACACCGGCCCCCAGGCCAGGAGGCGACGTGCCACCATCGGCCGATCTGGTAGAGTTACCTGGGACGGCCTGGCTGGCTTCGCTGCCTCTCTGAACCTCAGGGAGGTGGTAGCCAAGCAGGCACGGCTCGCCTCCAAAACAGAACTTATCCTTTAAGATTCCAGAGGGAGAGGAGGGAGCCGGGAAAGAGGCCATTCCTGGAAGCACCTCCTGGTGCCGAGGCTGGCGCCCTGCCCGCCCTCCGGCCTGCTCTGCCCAGAGGCGTGCCTCCCATGGCTGGTGCTCCCGCTGGGGGGCGTGGCTCGGGCCGAGCGTCACCTGTGGACTGAAGGGTCCCCGGTTCAAGTCCCTGTCAGGGCACAGGCCCAGGTTGCAGGCTCGATTCCGAGGGGCTCTCTCATCATTGACACTTCTCTTCCTCACCCTTCCTCTTTGTGAAATCAATAAAAACGTACTGTGTACACACACACACACACACACACACACTCCGAGTGGCCAGATTACTATGTGTTCAGAGATCATAATAATCTGGCCACGCAGTGTATGTATATATATATATATATAGAGAGAGAGAGAGAGAGAGCGAGAGCGCGCGCGCGAGGGAGGGGGATGGCCTCGAGCCCGGGGCTGCCGTCTGTGTCGAAGTCTGCTGGCCGCAGCACCTGCTGAACCACGGCTTCGGAGGGCACTCTACGGGGTCCCGCAGTGCGCCGGAGGGCGGGGCCTGGGTGCCGGCACCCATGGGTGGCCCAGAGGTGGGGCCCTGGTGCCGGCACCCCGTGGGCGGCCCGGAGGGCGGGGCCTGGGTGCCAGCACCCCGTGGGCAGCCCAGAGGGCGGGGCCCGGGTGCCACAGCCCGGAGGGTGGGGCCTGGGTGCCGGCACCCATGGATGGCGGCACCCATGGGTGGCCCAGAGGTGGGGCCCTGGTGCCAGCACCCCGTGGGCAGCCCAGAGGGTGGGGCCCAGGTGCCACAGCCCGGAGGGTGGGGCCTGGGTGCCGGCACCCGTGGGCGCCCTGGGCTGACACTGCCCGTTTGTGCCTGCGCAGACGAGCTGAAGAACCAGACGGTGTGCGAGGGCCAGGAGCTGACGCTGCACTGCCACCCCTCCAAGTCCCTGCGCATCTACGCGGCCGCCTTCGGCCGGCGCGCCCGGGACGCGGACCTGTGCGCCTCGGCGGCCCGGCCGCCCCCCTTCGGTGGGTCTCCCCGTGGTCTCCCCGCGGCCGTGTGGGGCTCCCCGGGGCTCGCACGGGGTTAGAGGGCAAGCCCAGGGCGAGGAGGTACCAGCCCCCGCACCTGCCTCCTGCCGCCCACGCTCCTGTGTCCCCCACGTGCCACACGGAGCAGCGATGGCACGCCTGCTGAATGCCAGGCCCCGGTCCGGGCCCCGGAGTGCACCGGGGCGGGCCTGCCAGCAGGGCGGGGGGGGGGGGTGAGGAGCAGATGGAGGGGCTGAGGCGCTGTGTTTTGGGGGGATGCTCTGGGCACAGCATGGGGGGAGAGGGAGGGAGGGAGGGCTGCAGGGAGGGCGGGTCAGGTGGTAACTGGCTGAGCGCAGCGGAAGGCGGAGAGGGGCAAGTCCCTGGGACGGTGTGGGGCTGGGACCCGCCGGCCCTCCGAGGCCGCTCAGTGTGCGAGGAGCCTGGGTTAGAGCCGAGGCCGCAGCCTCGCCGGCCTGAGCCCCCTCCCGTCCTCCGCAGCAGGATTAGTCGGGATTCTCCGGAGGAGCGGCCGGTGAGAGGCCCGGGAGAGGGCACCACTGACGGGTGCAGGGCTGGAGTCTGCGTCCTCGGGGGCCTGTGCCCACCTCTGAGTCCGGCTCCGGGACCCAGGCGGCAGCCCCGGGGAATCGGATCCTTTTCCGGAATCCCCTGCTTTCAGGGCGGACCCCGCTGACGGGGTGCTGGCGGTGTCTGAGGCAGACCACACCCGGCGGGCCGAGGGGCAGCGGCCGCTCTGCCTGAGGTCTGGGGGGAGGGCCAGGAGGGCCGAGGTGAGGGGCACCCCGCCCGGTGCCCAGGAGCGACCAGCGAGTCCTGCTCCCCGTCCCCTCTCGGGTAACAGGCGTGTTCGGACGCCGCCGCCCCCTGCCTCTGTGTCAGACGGGCCCCTCCCAGTCCTCACGGGGCACCCTGCCCCAGGCTGCCTCTGACCCGGGGCCCCGCACCGTCTGTCCGCTCACAGCGGCCATTCCTTCTTTTTAAAAACTTACTTCAGGGCGGACTAGAGAGGGAGAGAGAAACATCCGTGAAGAGAGAGAATCATGGACCGCTGCCTCCTGCACGCCTGAGCCCGCAACCCGCCTGTGCCCTGCTGGGAATCGAACCCTGACCTCCTGGCTCATGGGTCGCGCTCAGCCGCTGAGCCTCACGGCCGGCGGGCGCCATCCTCCCGTTGGGGGGGCACGGTGCCCAGCGGGACCCCGCGGCCCGCCGGGCGCAGGTTTGGGCGGATGAACTGGGCGGGAAGGGGTGGCTGCGGCCGGAGGCGCACGCTCAGCACCTCGGCCCTGTCCCAGGAGGCGGCGGGCTGCGGCCTAACGGGGAAGGTGCCAGTCCCCTGGGAAGGCAGCAGCAGACACCTGGCTGGACACAGGCCCCGGGTCCGAGGGGCCCCGGCCAGCAGCTCTGGGCTCCGATGGGAGGAGGGCCCTGTGGCCGGGAGGGGCTGGTCTGCGTGGAGTCGGCGCCCCCTGTGAGTCTCAGGGGAAAACACCTGGGCATCCTCCTTCCACCCCACCCCACCCCCACCCCCACCCCCACCCCCACCCCGCCCGCCCTCCCAGCCCGGAGCTCCGCCCTGCACCCTGAGGCTCCTGAGGTGAGGGGTCAGCCTTTCCCTCCATCTTGCCCTCTGCCAGTGGCCAGGACCTGGCGGGCGGGGCAGCGGGAGGGGCTGGCAGGGAGCGGGCACCTTTCCCTGGGACCTGCCGGCTGGTCTCTGAGTGCCCAGTGGCCCCCCACTCCTCTCTCGCGATCTCCCCACCCCCCTGCATTTATACCCTGGCTCCCCGGGGTCCGGCCCCTCGGCCGCACGGCCCTGGAGCACCCCTCAGCCCGCCCGGGGCCTGTGCACAGCTCCGCCCCCGGCCGGGAGCGTCCTCAGCCCGCACGGCCATCGCCGTCCTCCGTGGCGTGTCGCCGAGGGCCCCCAGCCCCCGAGGCGTGTCACTGAGGGCCCCCGAGGCGTGTCGCCGAGGGCCCCCAGCCCCCGAGGCGTGTCGCCGAGGGCCCCCAGCCCCCGTGGCGTGTCACCGAGGGCCCCCAGCCCCCGAGGCGTGTCACTGAGGGCCCCCGTGGCGTGTCGCCGAGGGCCCCCAGCCCCCGAGGCGTGTCGCCGAGGGCCCCCTGCCCCCGTGGCGTGTCGCCGAGGGCCCCCAGCCCCCGAGGCGTGTCACCGAGGGCCCCCAGCCCCCGTGGCATGTCGTCGAGGGCCCCCAGCCCCCGAGGCGTGTCACTGAGGGCCCCCAGCCCCCGTGGCGTGTCGCCGAGGGCCCCCAGCCCCCGTGGCGTGTCGCCGAGGGCCCCCAGCCCCCGAGGCGTGTCACTGAGGGCCCCCAGCCCCCGTGGCGTGTCGCCGAGGGCCCCCAGCCCCCATGGCGTGTCGCCGAGGGCCCCCAGCCCCCGTGGCGTGTCACTGAGGGCCCCCGAGGCGTGTCGCCGAGGGCCCCCGAGGCGTGTCGCCGAGGGCCCCCAGCCCCCGAGGCGTGCTCTGTCCTCGCAGACGGACGGGCCCGCAGGAGGCTCACCGGGGGGCGGCCCTGAGCTCCGGTCCCGGGAGGAGGCGGGGGCCGGTGGGGCTGTGGGTGGGGAGCTGCCCCCAGGTGCCCGGCGCAGGATGACGCGGCTGGATGAGCCCGTGTGGTCCCCGCTCTGGCCGCAGGGAGACCGGAAACCCTGTCTGCTTTCTCTTCGTGTGAAATGTTCCCACTTTCAGAACACGGAGTGAGCCAAGCCAAACATGCCTGCGGCCACATCCGAGGGCAGCCGTGTGTGTGTGTGTGTGTGTGTGTGTGTGTGTGTCCACATCCGAGCACAGCCGTGTGTGTGTGTGTGTGTGTCTATGTGTGTGGCCACATCTGAGGGCAGCCCTGTGTGTGTGTGTGTGTGTGTGTGTGTGTCCACATCCGAGCACAGCCGTGTGTGTGTGTGTGTGTGTGTGTATGTGTGTGTCTATGTGTGTGTCCACATCCGAGGGCAGCCCTGTGTGTGTGTGTGTGTGTGTGTGTCCACATCTGAGCATAGCCGTGTGTGTGTGTGTGTGTGTCTATGTGTGTGGCCACATCCGAGGGTAGCCGTGTGTGTGTGTGTGTGTGTGTGTGTGTCCACATCCGAGCACAGCCGTGTGTGTGTGTGTGTGTGTGTGTGAGTGTCTATGTGTGTGGCCACATCCAAGGGCAGCCGTGTGTGTGTGTGTGTGTGTGTGTGTCCACATCCGAGCACAGCTGTGTGTGTGTGTGTGTGTGTCTATGTGTGTGTCCACATCCGAGGGCAGCCGTGTGTGTGTGTGTGTGTGTGTGTGTGTTCTGCTCGCAGCTCCCGCAGACCGCAGCCCCACCCCAGAGGCAGGGCCGTGCTCCTACCCGGGCAGCAGGGCCTGCAGGAGACCTGCCTGGGGGGGCGGGCCTCTCCCGGCTCAGAGAGGTCACGGCCCCGGAGAGGTCACGGCCCCGGAGAGGTCACGGCCTCGGAGAGGTCACGGCCCCGGAGAGGTCACGGCCCCGGAGAGGTCACGGCCTCGGAGAGGTCACGGCCTTGGAGAGGTCACGGCCCCGGAGAGGTCACGGCCTCGGAGAGGTCACGGCCTCGGAGAGGTCACGGCCCCGGAGAGGTCACGGCCTCGGAGGAGAGGTCACACCTCGGAGGAGAGGTCACGGCCTCGGAGGAGAGGTCACGGCCCTGGAGAGGTCACGGCCCCGGAGAGGTCACGGCCTCGGAGGAGAGGTCACGGCCTCGGAGGAGAGGTCACGGCCTCGGAGAGGTCACGGCCTTGGAGAGGTCACGGCCCTGGAGAGGTCACGGCCTCAGAGAGGTCATGGTGCTGTCCCCTCGGAGAGGTCACGGCCTCGGAGGAGAGGTCACGGCCTCGGAGGAGAGGTCACGGCCTCGGAGGAGAGGTCACGGCCTCGGAGAGGTCAGGTGCTGTCCCCCGGAGGCTGCGGTGGCTCGGAGCCCGGCCGCCCGGGCACCCGGTGGGGACGGCCGGGAGTCGGGGTCGGGAGCAGCGCCCGCAGACGGGGGCGGGGAGGGCGTGTCCGGGCCTCGCCATCGGGCCTCCTGGGGGCGCCCCCCAGGCCGCAGAGCTCCCCGAGGAAGAGGTTCCAATTCCCCTTCTTCCTGTCAGTCCTCACCTGCGGGCCTTTCCCGCTGGTTTCAGAGGACAGAAGGGAGGGAGGAGAGAGAAAGAGAGACACAGAGAGAAACATGGACGTGAGAGAATCACGGATCAGCTGCCCCCTGCACGCCTCCTGCTGGGGATCGAGCCTGCATCTCGGGCCTGTGCCTGACGGGAACTGAACCCAGAGCTTGCAGCCGGTGTAACCACTGAGCCACCCGGCCGGGCCCACGGGAACGCTCCCGGACGGCCCCTGGCGGGCGTCCCAGGGACACGCCGTCCGCCGCAGCCATGCTTCCTGGGTGGACGCCCGGACCTGCTGCTTCTGCAGTGAGGAGGGCCGCTGCCCGGCCTCAGGGAGGGCGTCCGGGCCCAGTGCGGGCAGGCCCGGCTCTGCGGGCGGAAACAGGCCCGGGCCCTGCTGCCACGGCCGCCTGGCGGGCAGCCCGTCACCCACGTGCCCGCAGGTTCTGAGGGCCGCTCGCCGCGCCGAGCAGCGGCCAGGAGGCCAGAAACCAAACGGGGCCTCGTCCGCCATCACAGGGTGGGGGGGGGCCCGTCCGCCATCACACGGGGGGGCCCTCGTCCGCCATCACACGGGGGAGGGGCCCTCGTCCGCCATCACACGGGGGGGCCCTCGTCCGCCATCACACGGGGTGGGGGGGCGTCCGCCATCACACGGGGGGTGTGTTTACCTCCTTCGCCATCACATGGGGGGGGGCCAGAACCAGGCAGGGAGGGAAAGACGGCTTTATTTTTTAAAAAGCGTTCTTAAAATGTATTTTATTGATTTCAGAGAGGAAGGAGAAGGAGAGGGAGTCGCTGACCACTGAGCCACACGGCCGAGCGGAGACTGAGACACCGAGGGAGGCAGTTCTGCCTCTGGGCCACGTGGCAGCGAGGGGCTTGTCCCGGCGGGAGGGTGAGGACCCGGAGTGCGTCCTCAGGAAGATGCCAGGCGACCGGGTCGGACGGGGCTGACACCCGCCGGGCCACCCTGCGCTCGGGGCCGTTGTCCGAGACGGAGTTCTAAACTGGGCCTGGCCGGCCTGGCTCCGTGGTCGAGCGTCGACCTAGGAACCAGGAGGTCAGGGTTCGATCCCGGTCGGGGCACAGGCCCGGGTTGTGGGCTCCGTCCCCGTGTGGGGCGTGCAGGAGGCAGCCGGTCCGTGATTCTCATCGTGGATGTTTCTCTGTCTCCCTCTCCCTTCCTCTCGGAAATCAGTAAAAAGTACATATTTTTTTAAAAAGAGAGAAACCGTCCGGTCCTCAGGAGCGGAGGTTCGCGGTGGGAGACGGATTCTCGATAGGAACGGTAAGTGGTGCCGAGTGCCGGGTCGGCAGTGAGGGAAAGCCTGCGTTCGGTGTGTGCTGGTTCTGCTGGTTCGGGCAGAGCCGGGCACAGAGCGTGGGCCCGTGCGTGCGATGTGGAGGCCTGGGCCCATGGAGCCGTGAGGGTCCAGCGGCCCTCCCGCTGCCGCCCAGGCAGCCAGCGTCCCGCACCTGGCCCTCTGGGGGACCATCCTCCGGGGCCCCCAGGGGCCTGCTGCTCCGTGGCCCGTGGCTTGCTGGGGGCCGATCCTCCGTGGCCCGTGGCCCTCTGGGGGACCATCTTCCGTGGCCCGTGGCCCCCTGGGGGCAGATCATCTGTGGCCCCCAGGGGCCTGCTGCTCCGTGGCCCATGGCTTGCTGGGGGCCAATCCTCCGGGGCCCGGGGCCCTGTGGGGCCTCCCTGAGACAGGAAGCCAGCAGAGCCTCTGTCCAGAGGAGACGGCCCGGCAGGTGCACGGACCCCAGGACGCAGCCTCACGCCCTCCTGCTGTCCGCAGACTGCCTGTCCCACTCGGCGGCCCACCTGCTGGCCCGCAGGTGCTACGGGCGGCCGCGGTGCCGGGTCCTGGTCGACAGCCTCCACTTCGGGAGCCCCTGCCCGCCCGGGGCCAGGAAGTACCTCACCGTCGCCTACGCCTGCGGTAAGATGGCGCCCTCGGACCTGCGGCCGCTACCTCGCGCTCACACTGAGCAGCAGAGTTCGGTCCACGTTGCGTAAAGCTCTCGGCGCGGGCTGGCAGCCGGGAGGCGGGGCGGGGTGGGAGGAGGGACCAGCGGGAGTGGGTGTCCTGGGCTTGCGGAGGCCCCGGAGGCGGCTGCCCCTCCGGCCGCCCTTCAGGCCTCCATGACGAGTCCCTGCCGCGCCCCCTCGCTGAGTCAGCCGCCCAGGCGGCCTGGCCGGTGTCTCCGGGGACCCTGTGCCGCCCGCCCGCTCGCCGTCCGGGCCTGTAACTCGGCTTAAAAGGAAGCGGCGGCCGGGCTCTGGGAGGAGGGCGGGGCCCGCGTGTGAGCCGGCGCCAGGGCTGCTGTTTAAGGAGCAGGACAGCCACGGGGCTCGGGGTGGGTGTCGGCCTAGGAGCCAGGAGGTCAGGGTTCGATTCCCGGTCAGGGCACAGGCCCGGGCTGCGGGCTCCATCCCCAGTGGGGGGCAGCCAGTTGATGGCTCTCCGTCATCGTTGATGCTTCTGTCTCCCGCTGCCTAGAACAGTAAATATAAATATAATTTTAAAAGCCCCGGTGGCCGAGACCGGTGTGGCTCAGTGGATAGAGCGTCGGCCTGCGGACTGAAGGGTCCCGGGTTCGATTCCGGGCAAGGGCATGGACCTGGGTTGCGGGCACATCCCCAGTGGGGGATGTGCAAGAAGCAGCTGATCGATGTTTCTCTCTCATCGATGTTTCTAACTCTATCCCTCTCCCTTCCTCTCTGTGAAAAAACAACAAATATATTTTTTTAAAAAGAGAAGAAAAAAAAAAGGCCCCGGTGGCTGGTGCCTGATCGCAGCCGCCAGTCAGAGGAGCAGGTGACGGAGGCGGAGTCTGTGACTCGCAGAATTCTCAGGGCCCAGAGTTCAACCTGCTGCTTCTTCCTCTCTTCTTCCTTCTTCCTTCTTCTTCTTCCTCCTTCTTCTTCTTTTTTAAATATATCTTATTGATTTTTTACAGAGAGGACGGGAGAGGGAGAGAGAGCTAGAAACATCGACCAGCTGCCTCCTGCACACCCCCACCCGGGGATGTGCCCGCAACCAAGGTACATGCCCTTGACCGGAATCGAACCCGGGACCTTTCAGTCCGCAGGCCGACGCTCTACCACTGAGCCACACCGGTTTCAGCTCTTCCTCTCTTCTTGCTGGTTTTCAATCCTCACTTGGGAGCATGTTTATTGACTTGAGAGAAAGGAGGAGGAGGAGGAGGGAGAGGAGAGGGAGGAGGAGGAGAGGGGGGAGAGAAATGTCCATCGGTGCCTCCCGTACTCCGCCGGAGCCGGAGCCGGAGCCGGAGCCGGAGCCGGAGCCGGAGCCGGAGCCGGGTGTGTGCCGGGACCGGGGGAGGCGCTGGGGCCCAGGCCAGACGGCCCTCCGAGCACAGCCCCGGCCAGGTCAGGGCTCTTTCCTGACGTCTCCGCTGCCCCAGCCTGACACCAAGGTTTCATTCGGGGAGGGGTTCAAGGTTTAGTGCCGTCCGGACGCCGGGGCCGCTGGGCCACGTCACGGCCCTTAAGGCCACGGGTTTCTGCCGCAGCCACAGGGCTGTCCCCCTGGCGTGGCCAAGCCCGTGGCCCCTGCGTGTCCTGCCTCTGAGGCTTTACTCTCTCTCCCCGCTCTCAGTGCCCAGGACCATCCTGTCCGCGCTGGACCCCGCCCTCGCCGAGCCGGCCCCTTCCCCGAAGCAGGAGGACGCGGACGGCGACCGGGGTACCGTGGGGCTGCGGGCCCTGGGCCGCGGGGGGAGGGCGGGTCACCCCGCGCGACGGCGGCCGCGGGCCACGCTGTCCTCTTTAAATCACCCCCAGAATTAGACCTCCCCCGGTTCCATTCGAACGAGATCGTCTCCCAGGACCCCTGGGTGCCTGCAGGGTGAGGCTGCCGGCCCGAGCGCCCTCCGCCTCCTGGAGGCCCTCCAGGCTTCCGTGCCCGGGCCGGGCTCCCGCGCCTCCGCAGACGCCGGGAATCCGGGTGGGAACCGTGAGCCTCCGTCTGAGCTTCGGGGGGAAGGTTTTTTTTCTTACTGATGTCAGAGAGGAAGGGAAAGGGGGAGAGAGAGAAACGTCTGTGATGAGAGGGAATCACGGACCAGCCTCCTGCCCGCTCCCTCGGGGGACAGAGCCTGCATCCTGGGCCTGTGCCCCGACCGGGAACCGAACCGTCACCTCCTGGTGCCGAGGTCACTGCTCAGCCCCGGGCCCCCGGCCGGTGGGTGCGGAAGGCTGAGTGTTGCTCCCAGAACACGTGTGAGGGAACAGCCTCGCCGGCAGCACCCAGTCACCCTCTGGCTCATCGCCGGGCTCCACCGCTGCCCTAATCCCGTGACCCCCCCCAGCCGCCGGCGCCTCCCTCCGAGGAAGCTGGGGCCAGAGCTCCGTGGAGGCAGCCCCCAGGCCAGGCCGCCGGGTAGCCGGGCCCACTGTCATTCCCGGAAACGGCCCGCCGGTCTGACGGCGTCCTCGGGGCTCAGGGCGGCGCCGTGGGGGGGCCGGGCGCGGCCGGGGCGGGAAGCAGACCGCTCCCTCTGAGGGGCGGTGAGCGGAGCCACAGGGCTCACGTTCCCCTTCCTCCACGTGTGCAGGCCCCGACCTAACGCTCTCCTCTCCGCTCAGTCTTCCTTTGGGTTCTTTGTTTTGTTTTGTTAATCCTCACCTGAGGGTAGGTCTTCCCCATTGAGTTCGGGAGTGGAAGGGGGAGGGGGGAGGGGAGGGGGGGAGGGGGAGGGGGAGGGAGAAAAGAGAGGGGGAGGGGAGGGGGAGGGAGAAAGGGGGAGGGAGAGGGAGAAAGGGAGAGGGGGGGAGGGGGAGAGGGAGGGAAAGAGGGAGAGGGAGAGGGAGAGGACGGAGAGGGGGAGGGGAGGGGGGAGGAAAGAGGGAGAGGGAGAAAGAGAGAGGGAGAGGGAGAGGACAGAGAGAGAGGGAGAGGAGAGGGAGAGAGGGAGAGGGAGAGGGGGAAGGGGGAGAGGGAGAGAGGAGAGGGAGAGGGAGAGGGAGAGGGAGAAGGAGAGAGAGAGGAGAGGGAGAGGGGGAAGGGAGAGGGGAGAGGGAGAGGGAGAGAGGGAGAGGGAGAGGGAGAGAGAAAGAGAGAGGGGGAGGGGGAGGGGGAGGGGGAGAGAGGGGGAGGGGGAGGGGGAGAGAGGGGGAGGGGGAGGGGGCGAGAGGGGGACGGGAGAGGGGGAGAGGGAGGGGGAGAGGGAGAGGAGAGGGAGAGGGAGAGGGAGGAGAGAGAAACATCTATGTAAGAGGCACATCGCCTGGTTGCCTCCGGCATGCACCCCGACGGGGCCGGGGATGCACAGGGAATGAGCCCAGGACCCTCTGGCGTTTGTGCGGACGGGCGACCTCGGGCCCCGGGCCCCCAGCGGGCGCCGAGCTGGGCGCTCGCCTCACGGCTGTCTGTCCGCACAGGTGCCGGCCCCGAGGACCCCCGGGAGTCCGGGGTCCGGAGGAAGGAGGGCGTCATGGTCAGCAGCTCCCTGGCCGCCTTCGCCTACATCCGAGGTGGGTGGCCCAGGGGCGCGGGGAGCTGGGCGCCCGCAGGCGGGCGGACGGGCAGACGGCGCCCCTCGCTGGCTGTGGGAGGCCATCACGCCGACCTGCCTGCTATCGCCGGCTGGGACCTGGTTCCGCTCGGCCGGCCGACGGGGGACCCGGGGCGGGTGGGGGCGGGGGAGGCAGCCGGGCAGTCACGCCCCGGGGGGTGGTCCGTGCCCGCGCCCGGTGCTGTGAGCCGTGGGCGCCCAGGAATGCGCTTCCCGCTCGGACGGCTGTGGGAAGCGGATTAGTGCATTCCACCGCCCGGCCAGCAAGACAGGCCGTGCCCTGCGCAGACTGAGCCCTGAGTCACCCGCTCCCGTCACGGTTGCCAGGTTTCCCGCTAATCTTCCCCGCGAGGGCCAGCGGGGCCCAGCCTGCCGATGGGCAGAGCCGAGCCGGCTCGGTGAGGCAGGCCCGCGGCCCGGCCGCCTGGCGGAGTCCCAGCAGCACCGGCGGCCGAACGGGCCACACCCCCGGCCTCCTTTATATGAAAGTATTTTCACTGACGACAGGGAGGAAGGGAGAGGGAGAGGGAAACATCAACGAAGAGGGAGAATCCTGGGCCGGCTGCCTCCTGCGCGCCCCCCACTGGGCCTGGGCCCTGATGGGAATCGAACCCGGGTCCCTTCAGTCCACAGGCTGACCCTGTCCACTGAGCCATGCTGGCCGGGCTGCATTTTCTTTTTAATCTAGAAGGCATGGCGCTTTGCTTATGTCACACACTGGTTCTTACATGCCCCTTTAAACTCTGTGTAAGTTAACTTTTCGGCGTTGACTGCTACGGATAGCCACTCCCTGCGTGTGCTGGTAGCTTTGTCGGGATTAGCCCGCCCCATCCTGAGACCTCAGTGGGCAGGTGCTGTGAGCCCATTTCACAGACGTGGAGGCTGAGTCCCGGGGGGGTGTCCTCCGGGCAGTCACACAGCGAGGGAGAGGCAGCCTGAGTTTGACCTCAGGGGGACCCTCTGCTCCGTGTCCTCTCAGGC
Source organism: Pipistrellus kuhlii (assembly GCF_014108245.1). Classification (NCBI taxonomy): domain Eukaryota; kingdom Metazoa; phylum Chordata; class Mammalia; order Chiroptera; family Vespertilionidae; genus Pipistrellus; species Pipistrellus kuhlii. The sequence goes on from NW_023425605.1 coordinate 484,172, forward strand.
ACACACATTAGTGACCCATGTCCAGACCCTCTTGCATTCCCAGGTCTGCGATCCCAGAGGGACCGTGGTCTGCAGGCACTGCCCAGGCCCGGCCTCGGCTCTGGCTCCTGCCGAGCCCTCCCCACAGCCCTCCCCCCCTCCCTCCCTCTCCTTCCCTTCTCCTCCCCACAGCCCTCCCCCCCTCCCTCCCTCTCCTTCCCTTCTCCTCCCCACAGCCCTCCCCACGTCCCTCCCTCTCCTTCCCTTCTCCTCCCCACAGCCCTCCCCCCTCCCTCCCTCTCCTTCCCTTCTCCTGCCCTGACCCATTCTCCCTCGCCCCCTCCCCCTCCCCGCACTGACCTGTCCTCCCCCTCCCCACCCCTGACCCATCCCCCCCCCTCCCCCCTCCCCGCCCCTGACCCGTCCTCCCCGCTCCCCGCCCCTGACCCGTCCTCCCCCCTCCCCGCACCTGACCGCCCTCTCCCGCCCTCGCCCCGCAGCCCACCCCGACCGGGCCGCCCTGCTCTTCGTGTCCAGCGTTGGCGTCGGGCTGGCCCTCACGCTGTGCGCCCTGGTGGCCCGGGTGTCCTGCGCCCGGGACCTGCAGGCCCTGCGGGGGGCGCGGGAGCGCCTGGTGGCCGCCGGCGACGGGGCCTCGGAGGACAGCGAGGACGCGGACGGGAGCGAGGCCTCCTCCGGCTCCAGCCTCCCCGGGGAGCCGCCCGGCCTCCGCAGGACCGCGCACCCCGCGTACACCGCCCTCGAGGCCGCGGAGCTGGCGGAGAGGATCGAGCGCAGGGAGCAGATCATCCAGGAGATTTGGATGAACAGCGGCCTGGACACCTCCGTGCCCCGGAGCACCGGCCCCTTCTACTGAGCCGGCCCCTCGGCATCCGACTGAGCCCGCCCGGGGCCCCGTGTCCGACCGAGCAGCCGCCCGGGGCCCCGTGTCCGACCGAGCAGCCGCCCGGGGCCCCGTGTCCGACCGAGCAGCCGCCCGGGCCCCGTGTCCGACCGAGCAGCCGCCCGGGGCCCCGTGTCCGACCGAGCAGCCGCCCGGGGCCCCGTGTCCGACCGAGCAGCCGCCCGGGGCCCCCCTGACCGAGCAGCCGCCCGGGGCCCCGTGTCCGATTTCCGAGCAGCCGCGGGGCCCCTTGTCGACCACCGAGCAGCCCCACCGGGCCTCGTGTCCGCCCGAGCCGCCGGGGTCCCGTGTCCGGACGAGCAGCCGCCGGGCCCCCTGACCCGAGCAGCCGCCCGGGGCCCGTGTCCGACCGAGCCCGCCCAGGCCGGTCTGTCCCGCTGGTTCCTTCTGTGAAGGAGACTTGTGCCGTCCAAACCCAGGGAAGCCAGATTGCGCTCAAAGCACACTTCAGGGTCGGTGTAAACCAGGAGGGCGTCCTGAATGTCCTGTTTGCTGAAGCTCCTTCTCCGCGGGGACACGGTTACCGTCCCGCCGAGGGAGCGGGGACACGGTTACCGTCCCGCTGAGGGGGAGCGGGGACACGGTTACCGTCCGCTGAGGGAGCGGGGACACGGTTACCGTCCGCTGAGGGGGAGCGGGGACACGGTTACTGTCCGCTGAGGGGGAGCGGGGACACGGTTACCGTCCCGCTGAGGGGGAGCGGGGACACGGTTACCGTCCGCTGAGGGGGAGCGGGACCGCGTTTACCGGTCCGCTGAGGGAGCGGGGCACACGGTTACCGTCCCGCCGAGGGAGCGGGGACACGGTTACCGTCCGCTGAGGGAGCGGGGACACGGTTACGGTCCGCTGAGGGGGAGCGGGGACACGGTTACCGTCGATGAGGGCGGCAGCGGGCCACACGGTTACCGTCCCGCTGAGGGAGCGGGGACACGGTTACCGTCCGCTGAGGGAGCGGGGACACGGTTACCGTCCCGCTGAGGGAGCGGGGACACGGTTACCGTCCGCTGAGGGAGCGGGGACACGGTTACCGTCCGCTGAGGGAGCGGGGACACGGTTACCGTCCGCTGAGGGAGCGGGGACCACGGTTACCGTCCGCTGAGGGGGAGCGGGGACACGGTTTACCGTCCCGCTGAGGTGAGCGGGACACGGTTACTGTACCGATGAGGGGAGCGTGAATACCCTCAACCCAAAACGGTTTACGTCGCTGAGGGAGCGGGGACACGTTTACCGTCCGCTGAGGGAGCGGTGTACACGGTTACCGTCCGCTGAGGGGGAGCGGGGACACGGTTACCGTCCGCTGAGGGGGAGCGGGGACACGGTTACCGTCCGCTGAGGGAGCGGGCCACACGGTTACCGTCCCGCTGAGGGAGCGGGGACACGGTTACCGTCCGCTGAGGGGGAGCGGGGACACGGTTACCGTCCGCTGAGGGGGAGCGGGGACACGGTTACCGTCCGCTGAGGGAGGGGGGACACGGTACCGTCGCTGAGGGAGCGGGTGGCACGGTTACCGTCCCGCTGAGGGGGAGCGGGGACACGGTTACCGTCCGCTGAGGGAGCGGGGACACGGTTACCGTCCGCTGAGGGGGAGCGGGGACACGGTTACCGTCCGCTGAGGGAGCGGGGACACGGTTACCGTTCCCGCTGCGTGGGAGCGGGGACCCCGGTTACCGTCCCGCTGAGGGGTAGCGGGGACACGGTTACCGTCCGCTGAGGGCAGCGGGGCCACACGGTTACCGTCCACTGAGGGGAGCGGGGACACGGTTACCGGTCCCGCTGAGGGGAGCGGGGACACGGTTACCGTCCGCTGAGGGGGAGCGGGCCACCCGGTACCGTCCGCTGAGGGGATGCGGGGACACGGTTACCGTTCACTGAGGGAGCGGGGACAACGGTTTACCGTCCGCTGAGGGAGCGGGGACCCGGTTTACCGTCCGCCATGAGGGAGCGGGGCCACGGTTTACCGTCCGCTGAGGGAGCGGGGGACACGGTTACCGTCCGCTGAGGGAGCGCGGACACGGTTACCGTCCGCTGAGGACGGGGACACGTTACCGTCCGCTGAGGGCGCGGGGAACGGTACCGTCCGCTGAGGGGAGCGGGCGGACACGTTTACCGTCCGCTGAGGGGCGGGGGACACGGTTACCGTACCGCTGAGGGGAAGCGGGGAACACGGTTACCGTCCGCGAGGGGGAGCGGGACACGGTTACCGTCCGCTGAGGGCGCGGGGACACGGTTTACCGTCCGCTGAGGGGGGGCGGGGAACACGGTTTACCGTCCGCTGAGGGAGCGGGGCACACGGGTTACCCGTCTGCTGGGGGAGCGGGGACACGGTTACCGTCCGCTGAGGGGGAGCGGGGACACGGTTACCGTCCGCCGAGGGAGCGGGGACACGGTTACCGTCCGCTGAGGGAGCGGGGACACGGTTACCGTCCGCTGAGGGGGCGGGGACACGGTTACCGTCCGCTGAGGGGTGCGCGGGGACACGGTTACCGTCCGCTGAGGGGGAGCGGGGACACGGTTACCGTCCCGCTGAGGGAGCGGGGGACACGGTTACCGTCCCGCTGAGGGGGAGCGGGGGACACGGTTTACCGTCCGCTGAGGGGAGCGGGGGACACGGTTACCTCCCGCTGGGGGAGCGGGCCACACGGTTTACCGTCCGCTGAGGGAGCGGGGACACGGTTACCGTCCGCTGAGGGAGCGGGGACACGGTTACCGTCCGCTGAGGGGGAGCGGGGACCCGGTTACCGTGCCGTGAGGGAGCGGGGACACGGTTACCGTCCGCTGAGGAAGCGGGCCACACGGTTTACCGTCCGCTGAGGGGAGCGGGGACACGGTTACCGTCCGCTGAGGGAGCGGGGACACGGTTACCGTCCGCTGGGGGAGCGGGGACACGGTTACCGTCCCGCTGAGGGAGCGGGCCACACGGTTACCGTCCGCCGAGGGAGCGGGGACACGGTTTACCGTCCGCTGAGGGAGCGGGGGCACGGTTTACCGTCCGCTGATGGGAGCGGGGACCACGGTTACCGTCCGCTGAGGGAGCGGGGACACGGTTACCGTCCCTGAGGGAGCGGGACAAGGTTTACCCGTCCGCTGAGGGAGCGGGGACACGGTTTACCGTCCGCTGAGGGAGCGGGGACACGGTTACCGTCCGCCGAGGGAGCGGGGACACGGTTACCGTCCCGCTGAGGGGGAGCGGGGACACGGTTACCGTCCCGCTGAGGGGGAGCGGGCCACGCCTATGCCACGCTTTCCCGGCGCCGCCATCGCTCCCACGCCGGCCGCAGGCGCCGGGGCCGCGGCCCCTCTTCCCGCGAGCGGACGGGCCACTGCCAGCCACGTCCCTGCACCGTCACCAGGACGCACACGCTCGCCGCTGCTGGGTTTTAAAAACACGTTTTTATTGATGTCAGAGAGGAAGGGACAGGGAGAGAGAGAAACACCCGTGATGAGAGAGAAGCACGGACCGGCTGCCCCCTGCACGCCCCAAATGGGGATGGAGCCCGCCGCCCGGGCCTGTGCCCTGACTGGGAATCGAACCCTGACCTCCGGGGTCAGAGGTCGACGCCCAGCCCCTGAGCCCGGTCACTGCTCCGCTGGGTGGAGCAGGGGCGGCCGTGGCTTTCTTCGATGGCAGATGCTGGGAAGGCGTGTCCCGGCTCCACAGCCGACCCGTGCTGAGGGCCACGTGTTCCAATAAAACATTATTTATGCACCTGACGGCGAACTGTCACATGCTGCTTGTTATGCTTAAGCCGAAGCTGCGTCCTGCGAGCTCAGAGGTTAGGACGCGGGAGCTCCGGGGGAGGGTGGGCCGGGCTGCCTGGCGGTTCCGGGCCCGGGCCGGGTGCCACCTTCAGGCCCGAGGCCCTGTGTTCCGTGCACCTCGTGCCCGTGCCCTCGGCCGGAGCCATAGCCACAGCCTCGCTCAGGCGGCCCACCCTGCAGCCCACCTGAGGCCGTCGTGGGCGGGCCCCGGGCTAACTGCCCTGATTTTCAGTTTTGAGAGCACCCAGCTGGTCCTAAGGCCTCAGCAGTGACCCCAGTGCAGCCACGCCCCGTGGGAGAAGCGAGCCCAGCGCTGGGCGGCGTGGCTCCGTGGGCGGCGTGGCTCCGTGGTGCGGGGAGCAGCAGTGGCACCGGCAGTGCCCGCGGGCCCTCCCCGCAGGCGCCTCTGCCCTCGCCCCCTTGGCCGCAGCACGTCGGTTGGATTGTCTGGAGCGAACAGGCGGCCTTCCTGCTGGGGCAGCCGCCGGCGGGCGTGAACGCAGGGCGGGCCTCGCCGGACAAAGAGAGGAAAGCGACGGGTCGTGTGCCAATTCCGGCGCCTTCCCCACCCGCCCCGCGCCCGAGGCCCGAGGCCTTCGGAAGAGAGAGCCCGTCACTTCCTCTCGTTCCACAGACGGAGGCAGTGGGCGGCCGGGGTGAGGGGGGCCGGGTTCCAGGAGGGACCGGGTTCGAGGTGGGGCCGGGTTCCCGGTCAGTGACTCACAGTCTTACTCCGGGAGCAGGGGCAGGTGGGCGGGTGGTGGTGGCCTGTGTTCATCGAGAGGAACTCGGTCGACAATGAGCGGCCGGAGGACCTGCTTCGAATCCACGGGGAACTCGCCAACCAGGGCGGGGCCTGGCTCTGAGTCCGGGCTTCCTTCCTGAGCTGCTGAGGGGAAGGCGGCGGACGGCCAGGGGGCGGGGGCCTCGGGGGATTCTGCCACACGCGTGAGGCCCGCATCGCTCAGCTTGTGCGCGTGACAGATATGTGGAAAGGATTCCAGCTGCTCTGGGGACAAGTCCTGAGTTGTGTCTTAAGGTGGACAAATTCTTAAAGTCAGATTACTAAATAAAAAGGGCAAATCAGCCTCGCCAGGGTGGCCAAGCCTGAGCCCCGTGCAGGGCCCACCGCAGACCCTGTAGCCCGGGAACTCGGTGGTAAAGAAGTTCACTGCCCAAGGACTCAAAGGGACGCTTCTCTGTTATCCTGAGCACACCCACGGCTGTTGAAATGGCACCCAGACCTGACTACATGACTCCCAGCTCCTGCATGGCCTGGATCCTGGCAGCTAGCGGCCTCACCTGTGAGATCTCCAGCTGGGCTCCACGCAGGCCAGGAGGAGAACTGATGCCTGCAGGAGGGGAACTGGATTCAGTGAGGACAATGCTGATGGGAACTGTGGTAAAGGGTCTTGGTAACTGATTTGTTGTTTATGCTGAAAGGAAGTAGGCTGAGTCAATGATTTGACTCATGCACATCAGACAAGGGGGGATGAGAAGGCAGGGGGCGGGGATAAACTCCTGACTCCACTGTGGGGCAGGGCGGAGTTATCCTCCATTTTGTAACTGAACCCTAGTCCTCACCCAACCAATCGGGGTCAGCCGAAGCGGTGACATCACCACCGGTAGGAAACACTCCGCCATGCTGTCGGCGTGCGGGGGACAGAGCCCCTGCCAGCATGGAGGAGGCTCTCGGCTCCCTGCTGGCCTTGGGGATCACGGAATCCCACGGAAACCACGGTACAACAGGCGGAGCTCGGCGGGTGTGGCGTGAACAGCTCGCCCACACGGCCCGCCCGGCGCCCGGCGCCCGGCGCCCCTGGGCCTCGGAGGCAGCGCTCTCACCGCCGAGCATGCACCGGGCAGGACGCACTGGTGCTCACACTGACCCGGCCTCACCTGCTCGGCTCACACTCTCGGGGCACCCACTGGGCTCCTGGTCAGGAAGCAGCCGCTGAGCTGAGTCCCGGCCACGCCGCTCTGCGCCCCCTCCTGTCCTGAGGGGCAGGTGCGGCCGGGGAGCCGGGGAGCCGGGGGAACCAGGACCCCCCGCTTGGCCTGCGGGCGGCTCGCCGTGATGCCCGAGAAGCCGCCTGGCAGGGACCTCGGTCCCGTGGGCTGGGGACCGGGGTTTGGGGGGCACTGATCACACCACGGGGCCTCCGAGGGGTGCCCAGGCCGACGGCCACACGGACTCAGGCCGACGCGGGGGCGGGGGCTGCGGGGGGGTGGGGGGCACCGCCTCGCCCTCCGCCTCGCGGTGTCGGCCGGCCCTCGGCCTCCGCCTCCTCCCGTCTAACGTTCTTTAAAAGACCGGGCTGAAGCTCACCTGAAGCTCACCTGCGGAGCCCCGAGGGAATGCTCCTTCCATCAGAGCCCGCCCCGTCCCGCCCCCCCCTCCCCCGGCCCCTCGGCCCAGCCGGAGGCTCCCTTTTCGGTGCTTGGAGCCGGGAGGAGAGGAGGCCGTCAGGGCTCCAGGGGGGGCCTGCCACTCGGCCTGTGGGGTCCCAGCGCGCCCCGTGCCTCCGCCGGGGGAGGGTGCGCTGGCTGTGGCCCTGCATGGGGTGCTGCCTCTCACACGGGGTGTGTGTGTGTGTGTGTGTGTGTGGCAGGGATCCGTCAGCGCCTTCCAATTCCGGCCCCGGGAGGACTGATGGGCCTGCCCTGCCCGGAAGGACTCCTTTCACTGCCTTTGGCAGCTGCTGAGGGACAAGTGGAGCACACGTGTCTGTGTGCACCTCTGCATGCACACGTGTGCGTGGCTGTGGTGGGGGAATGTGCATGTGTGCGCATGCGTGTCAGCGTGAGGAGACCGGGTGAGGGCGGCCCCTCTGCAGGGGGCGCTGTGGGTGTGAGCGGGGCTGGCGGGTGGCAGAGGGACGGGCTGGCCGCCCGGGCCTGTTTTCTCTGGGAAGTTCCAGCAGTGCCCGCGGGGCCATGGCGGGCAGGGCTGCCGAGTGCTGGGCGGGAGGTGTCAGCCGGAACCTCCTGGGCACCGGAGAGAGCAGTCCCCCCACCCTCCTCCGCCCGGCGGCTGTCCCAGGTCCGGGGTCTCCGCCAACAGCGAGTCCCTCTCTCTGGGAGCGAGGGGCTGCCTGCCACCGCGCCCACCCCCTCCGCCTGGCCGCCCGGCGGCTGCGGGCGCCACCCCACCCTCCTCGACAGCACCAGGTGCCCCTCTTCCCCTGCAGTGCGGCTCCGAGCGGTGGCTGAGCCGGGGCCCGGAGCCGGAATCGGCCCCTCGGGGGGTAGGGGGGCCTTGAGGCTGGTCTGTTCGGCCAGTTCAGCGGGTCACTGGGGAAGCGGCGTGAATGTCCTCTCACAGCGATGTTTCTCTCTAAGAAGCACCAGCGGGATGTCCTTGGTGAGGACTGACCCTGACCCTGACCCCCCACCCCCACCCCCACCCAGGGCCTCCTGAGCGGGGGCAGCCTCCACGTGGAACAGAGCGAGACGGACGAGCGTCTGCACGGCACTGGGTGGCGAGGAGCCAGGGCCCGGCCTCAGGGCAGACTCCCGGGAGCTGGAGCAGGAGCCGGAGGGTGATGGGTTCGGAGCCAGAGCCCAGGGCCCAGGAGACCCAGCGGCTGGAACACGGGGGAGGGGTGGGGTGGGGAGCAGCGAGGGGGGAGGGGAGCAGGGAGCAGAGCCGAGCTGGGAGCGCGGACGCTGCCCGGGAACATGAGGTTCCAGGTCCCACTGCGCCCACTGCCCTCCGTCTGGCGGGGCCTCGGCCAGGAGGTGACCCCCTGGGAACCCAGCTGCAGCTCCAGTCCCTCAGAGGCTGAACTTGGCCTTGGAAAGGGGCAGGCGACGGCGCCCTCTAGTGGCCACTGGCGCTGAGCTTCAGCGGGTGGGACCAGGGGGTGGGCCCTCAGGATCGGCCACAGGAGCCCCAGACGCAAACCACAGGCTCTCTCCGAGGACCAGGAAAGTTCTCTGACCTTTAATACATTTTATCACAAAACCTCAAACTCGAAAACCCCACCGTCTTCCCCAGGGAGAGCGGCCCTCCGGTCGCCGTGGTCGCCGTGGTCGCCGCGGTCGCCGCCTGCCTGCGGGGGGAGGGGCCCCGGCCGGGCCTCACCGCGGCCGCCACCGGATGTCCCTCACGCCCTGGAAGTGCCGCTTCAGCGCGGAGCCGTCCGCCCACGGGGAGTTCAGGCACGCGTCGTCCTCGCTCTCCTCCAGCCGCTGGGGGGAAAGGTGCCCGAGGACGGTCTCTCTCTCTCTCTCTCTCTCTCTCTCACACACACACACACACACACACACACACACACGCGACACGGAGACGGAGACGGACCGTAACCGCCCGCGCAGGACGCCTCCCCACTGACCGGGGCGGGGTGCGTGCGTGAGTGCGTGTGTGTGTGTGAGAGAGATGTGTGTGTAGGTGTGTGTGTGTTACGTGTGTGTAAGGTGTGTGTGTAGTGTGTGTGTGATATGTGTATAGGTGTGTGTGTGTGTGTGTGGTGTGTGGTGTGTAGTGTGTGTGATACGTGTATAGGTGTGTGTGTTGTGTGTGTGATATGTGTGTGTAAGGTGTGTGTGTGGTGTGTAGTGTGTGTGATACGTGTATAGGTGTGTGTGTTGTGTGTGAGGTGTGTGTGTGTGGTGTGTGTATGATGTGTATAGGTGTGTGTTGTGTGTTGTGTTGTGTGTGTGTGATATGTGTGTGTAAGGTGTGTGTGTGGTGTGTGTGTGTGATATGTGTGTGTAAGGTGTGTGTGTGGTGTGTGTGTGATGTGTATAGGTGTGTGTTGTGTGTGTGTGATGTGTGTGTGTAAGGTATGTGTGTGATGTGTAGTGTGTGTGTGATACGTGTATAGGTGTGTGTGTTGTGTGTGTGTGTGTGGTGTGCGCGTGTGCGAGCCTGGCAGGACCCACAGCCCAGCAGAGGCCAAAGCTCTGGAAAGCCCCCTGCAGCACTGTTGACCCTGGGGGAGCGGGTGTGTGTGCATGTGTGTGCACATGTGTGTGCACGTGTGTGTGCGCGGACACGGCCCCCGCACCTTGAGCTCCTCCTGCCGGCGGTGGTAGAACAGCATCAGCTGCTTCTGCTCCTCGCTGCTGATGACCGGCTCCCGGGCGGGCGCGCCCTGTCCCCGCTGGGGAGAGGAGGGCGGGGGTTAGGCGTGCGCCGGGGGCGCCGGGGGCGGCCACGTCACCGCAGAGGCGAACAGGCCGACCCCAGTCCGGGGCCTGGGCTTCGGCCGCCGCGCTGGCCTCGTGGTGGACAGGCCGGGCTGGTCCATGTCAGCCTGCGGGGGGGGGGGCCTCGGCCACCACAGCCGGAAGCCACGGGCGCGTCACCTCCTCCCAGACGGCAGCACCGGGCTGACCGGCTGCTCCAGGCGGCTGAGCATTTTGAGAAACATTCTCACTTACCGTAGCCCTCGTTCTTTTAAAAAACATTCTTTACTGGTTTCAGGGAGGAAGGGAGAGGGATAGAGAGAAACATCCATGACGGCTGCCTCCTGCACGGCCCACATGGGATCGAGCCCGCAACCCCCATACGTGCCCTTGACCGGAATCGAACCCGGGACCTTCAGTCCTCAGGCCAAAGCTCCATCCACTGAGCCTGACCGGATCTTAGTGTTGGAATCAGCACGGCAGCCGGGTCCCCATCAAGACCAATGCCCGGTGCTGCCCACTCTCGGTGCTCCCTGCGGCCCGGTGGGTTAGAGCAGGTTTCCTCCGAGCCCAGGCGGCCGGCTAGAGGGGCCGAGGCCGCGCCCCTGCTGAGGGCGTCGGTCAGAGCCACAGGAAGCGGCATGCGCTCACCTGCTGGATCTTGACGATGATCTTGGTCTTCTCGTTCTTGCCCACGTAGTCCGACAGCCGCTTGGTCCTGTGCAGCTCCTTGCCCGCCCACCACAGCTGCGCGTCCGGCTCCGCAATCACGCTCAGCGCCGCCTGCCGTGAGGGCCCTCCGGTCACAGACCCCTGTGGTCCCCGCGGTGGAGCCCGGCCGGTGCCCTGCACGGGGTCCCCTCCCCACCCCCCTGTGCCGGGAGCCTGGCCGGTGCCCTGCCGGGGTCCCCTCCCCCTGGCCCCCCCGTGCCGGGAGCCCGGCCGGTGCCCTGCACGGGGTCCCCTCCCCACCCCCCTGTGCCGGGAGCCCGGCCGGTGCCCTGCCGGGGTCCCCTCCCCCTGGCCCCCCTGTGCTGGGAGCCTGGCCGGTGCCCTGCACGGGGTCCCCCCCCCCCCTGTGCCAGGAGCCCGGCCGGTGCCCTGCATGGGGTCCCCTCCCCCTGGCCCCCCCCTGTGCCGGGAGCCCGGCCGGTGCCCTGCACGGGGTCCCCCCCCCCCCCCTGTGCCAGGAGCCCGGCCGGTGCCCTGCACAGGGTCCCCTACACCCCCAGGTGTGAGCCATGTCCCCGGCCATGCTGGCCCCCTCGCACCCCAGCTCAGAACTCCCTCTGGACAGAAGCTGCCGGGGGAGGAGGGTGAGGCCGGGGCCGCTGGGGGGAGCGCACAGGCGGAGCCTCACACCTGGGTGCCCGACAAGTCCTCCTTGTTCTCAAACTCCATCCGGATGGGGTCGTAGGGCGGCAGGCCCATGGGGTACACGATCATCACCGCCCCGCGCAGCTGGTCCAGGGCGTCCTGCACCATCTCCATGGTGACGCAGACCCCGGCGTCCACTTGTTTCTGAAAGCGGCAGCGGTGACATCAGCCACCGGCACAGGCCGCCCGCTCCGGGACAGGGAGGGCCGGGCGCCAGAGCAGCGGGAAGAGGGAGGCCGGGCAGGGACCAGCGCACCTTCGAGATGACGGCCTTGGCTTCTTCTACCGTCTTCCTCAGGACTTCCTTCATCTTCTCGTTGGGAGCTGCACACACAGGGAGGGGGGCGCCGTCACCTCCCGGAGCGGCCGGCGGCCTCGGGGCTCGGCCTCGGGGCACGGGGTGGGGGCGCCCCACGCACGCGCAGAGGCGCCGAGCAGAGCAGAGCTGGGAGGCCACACGTCAGCCGCGTGGCCGTCTCCCCTCCGCTCAGCGGACGGTCCTGGCCACGGCGCTGTGAGGGCTGGGGAGCCCGCACGGGGAGCGCTCACCGCGGCCGTTCCGGCGTCCCACGGCGTCCTTCTTGAACCCGGCGCCGCCGCTGGGCACGCACCTCTCCCCCCACTCGTCCCGGAGCTTCAGCTCCTCCACCTGCTCGTCCGTCAGGCCCTGCATGTTGGGCGGCAGGAACACGCCGTGCTCCGCCAAGTCCTCCACCTCTGAGCACAGGAGAGGGCGCCGGTCACAGGGGCACCGGCACCCACACCGGCGCCGACACCAAGACCGACACCCACACCGGCGCCGTGGCCACGGGTCTGCCGGCGGCCCCACTACCTGACCCCGCCAGGCCCCATGTGACCTCCCGCACCTGACCTCCGGCCTGGTCGGCGGAGGGCGGAGACCGGGCTGGCCGTCCAGGCGGCGCGGTGGCCGGCGGCCGGGCGTGGCCTGGGTGCGGAGCTGGCCCCGGGCTCGGGAGGCACAGACTGGAACTCTGCCAGACTGCACCCCGAACCGGCCTTCTGCTCCCCGAGTCTGTGCCCACCGACCCGGTGACTTAGGCACCCAGCCCCCTGCAGCCTTTCACAGAGACTTTGGAAAAACACTTCACAGATGATTTAAGATACCCGGCAGCGGGAGACTGAAGGCAGTGCACCCTGGGGAGCGGAGACAGGATGAAGCCGGGTCTCTGGTCCCGCTTGCTGTCCCAATGATGCTTCACGTTTCCTATCCCACGTGCATCCACCCCGAACCTGCCTACACTGTAACCTGCCGGTATTTCCTCCCTCCCTCTCCTCCCTCTCCCCCTTAACCAGCCGGTCCGGGCCCTGGGCCTGCCGGTACCCGGTGGAGACCCCGGACGTGGTGACTGCATGGAGCAGCCGTGACGCCCCTCACATCCCCAATCTGAGCCCCGGAGGGGGCAGCCGGGCGGGGCCGTGGGGACGCCTGGGCAGTGGCCACCTGAGAGCCATGAGGGGCCTCAGTGCGGACAGGCCGGCGGGCAGCGCCACGTTCTCACGGACCATTTTATAAACGTAAGCCGAGCCCCCTTTCCCCCAAACGCTCTGATGGTGAAGTGACATCGGCTGGAGAGTAAGCTACTGGTTTGGGGAAGGACTTCAGGAATAGTGACAGCACCTCCGGAGGACAAGCCCCGCCCCAGGAGCCGGGCCGGTCCATGGAGAACAGCGGCCAAGCGGGGCCAGGGCCTCGGACAGCGCCTCCCGGGGGCTGGGGGTGAGGAATGGGGGAGGGAAGGGCCGGGGCGGGAGCGGGGGCCGGCAAAACGCTCCGCTCGGGGTCTCGGCACCGGCCACTCTGCAAACGGCAGCGCCCGCCCCGCCTCTGGGTGCCCCCGGCCCCGTGCTCTTCCCTCTCCACCCGGAGGCTCCGGGGCTCCCCGCAGCCCCGCCCCGGCCCCGGCCCAGACCCCCGGCCCCGCCCCGGCCCCCGCGGACCCACCGGAGCACAGGCGCTGCACCTTGAGCCGCGCGTTGTGCACGCGGGCCGCCCGCTCGGTCAGCGCCCCCAGCTCGGCGTCCGCCGGCGCCCGCAGCAGGAACTGGCTCTCGTCGCCGCGCTTCACGTGCAGCAGCACCATGGCCCCGGCCCGGCCCCGGCCCCCGGCTCCCCGACCCCGGCCCCCGGCCCCCGGCCCCCGGCCCCGGCCCCGGCCCCCGGCTCCCCGACCCCGGCCCCCGGCCCCCGGCCCCCGGCCCCGGCCCCGGCCCCGCCGCCAACCGCCGGAACCCGCTCCGCGCCCCGGCCGAACCACGCGCCGCCGGAAGTGCCTGTTGCCAGGGGCAACGAGGAAACACAGCGCCCTGGGGGCTGGGGGCGGTGCTCACGTCCAACCCGGGTGGGGACGCGGGGTGCGCGGGGAGCGCGGAGCCGGGGAGCCGGGGAGCCGGGGCCCAGGCCCGGGCAGGAGCCGCGGCCAGACCCGCACGGACCCGCCGACCGAACAGCGGCTCGCCCCGCCCCCGGAAGTGGCTGTTGTCCGGGCAGCGCCCCCAACAGACGGAGCGGCGGAGGCCGCGGCTCGCACGTCCCCTCGGGAGGACGGACGGGCGGTGGCGGTTTGTGTGAACCCTCGTGCCCCGGGGTCAGCTGCACTTCCGCCTCCTGCAGCGCCACTTCCGGGAACGCCCCGCTGCTTCCGGTCCGGAGCTCGGCGCCGAGCTGGGGTCGCCTCCCCGGTGGGTGGCTCCCCGGCGGTCCCGGGCGCCGGGCCGGGCCTGCCCGCCGCCGACGCACCCGACCGCACGTCCGGCTTCCCGAGGGGCCGCCGCCCGCGTTAGAGGAGCAGCCGGGCCTCCCCGGAGCGGCCGCGCTGTGACCGCACGTGGTGTCTGCAGTCCCGCCGCCCGCTCCGAGCCCCGGCTGCCCGGCAGCACCTGGCGGCGGCGGCAGCGCCGAGGGCCCGGGCCGGGAAGGCTGCTGGCCGGACCGCAGCCCAGCGGCGGAGCCCGGGAGAGGGCTCAGGACCGCCCAGGCCCGGCGGCAGACGGTGCCCGCTCCCGGTGGGAAGGCCCAGCTCCCCTGAACACTTCTATTAATAGCAATAAAAGGAAGTGCCTGTTGGTGCACACACCCTGGAGGAATCTCCCGAGGGCTGTGCTGACTGGAAAAGCCATCTCCAAAAGGTTCCATACCATATGCATCCACGCCTTTATTTTTTTTATTTTTAAAACTTTTTATTTCAGAGGAGGAGAGGGAGAGGGAAACATCGATGATGAGAATCATGGATCGGCTGCCCCCTGCACACCAGGGATCAAGTCCTCGACCGTGACCTGGTTCATAGGTCAGTGCCCAACCACTGAGCCACACTGACCAGGATCTATTTATATAAAATTCTTGAAGTGGCAAAATTACAGAAATGGCCAAAACCGGTTTGGCTCAGTGGATAGAGCATCGGCCTGCGGACTGAGGGGTCCCCGGTTCTATTCAGGTCAAGGGCATGTACCTTGGTTGCAGGCACATCCCCAGTAGGGGGTGTGCAGGAGGAAGCTGATCGATCTCTCTCTCATTGATGTTTTCAGCTTTCTGTCACTCTCTTCCTCTCTGTAAAAACTCAGTAAAATAAATATATATATATTTAAAATTAGAGAAATGGGGAATAGACTAGTGGTTACCAGAAGTTTCAGACAAGGGGAAGAAAGGGTGATGGGACGGGAGGGAGTGGGAAAGGGCATGTGAGGGAGGACTTCGCAGAGATGAAATGTTCTGTCTCCATGTGAACTCACTAGTCTTGCTGAACATATCCACTAGGGACAAATGGGTCAGGGTACCTGGGATCTCTTATTTCTTATAGCTGCATATAGATCTCAGATTATCCTAAAACTACAGAGTAACTGCACGGCTTCTGGATGAAGATCACTAATCTCAGTATCTTCTCAGAGTATTGGGAAGTAAAATGGATGAAAAGAAGATCTTGAATTTAAATGCCTGATTTGACAACAAGAGTGAATCCCCAAAGGCTACTAACTTGACATGCCAATAAAGGTCAGGGAAGACGGCTGAGAAAGAGTCTTCCCTCTGAGCAGCGTGGTCGGTACGGTAGAGAAGGTCTGTTTATTTCACATGACAGCACATTTCACAGGATCTGTACAGGATGTACACCACTGACTGTAATATAGACTCCTAGAAAGTACATTATAAATATCGTGTGCCACATACGCAATAAAGCTCTTACATATGAACAGCAATCTGCTGTGGAGAACAAAGAATTCACAGAGCTCCTCACTGTCTGACTTCTGCCTGTTTTTAATGGAACTGGTAAAGGTTTCAGTAAGACAGAGTAATGGCTGTTCTCGCAGCATACCTTTGGCTCCCACAGCTCTGTGCCCTTGCAGCACCCTGCCGAATATGTCCGGACTGAGGCCGCTGCTGCTCGGTGTGCTTCAGGCGTGTGCGGGATCGCCAGGAGCACTCAGAGCGGCCGCCGTAAGGAATTGCTTGGCTAATAGAGAGCAAACACCACACACGGGTCACATAGAAGCTAAAGCCACCATTAGGACAAGGTAGTTCACGTGTGAAGCGTCCCACTTAGAGGAATACTGCTGTTTACGATACACTGATGCTGAAATGCTTAGAACCTCAAAAAGCACAACAAAACTCACAGGAGTTACTGGCTGAGGACGGAGGATTCCGTCTGTAAATGGAGTATGCTGGTAACGTTTAAGCAGCCAGAAAAGCACTTTCCCCAGGGATTTGCTTTCTGTGGCCGAGTGCAATGCAGTTCTGTGCTCTTCCACTCGCACCGCGGACCCCGCTTCCTGCTATGCCCCGGGCACACAGTCAAGGTTCAGTGAGGACAGGGGTTTAGGTGGACAAATAGAACGCTTGACAGAAAGGAGCATTAATGTGAGTCTTACTGGGTACCGATGACTTCAGCTTAAATTTACAACAAAACCACCGCCCAAGGATTTCCTGGTTGGGATTACTTAATGATATCAAAATACTGCATTCTGAAATTCCACGTGCTTCATGAAGCGGGGTCACGGACCAGCAGAGCAGGAGGGAATCCACCGCCTGGCGGGCGCCCCGCGGGCCCGCAGCCTCCGCAGGGAGAGACACCTGCAGGGGAGACGCAGTGCAGAGCGCCCTGCTCACCCCGCAGCTGCTCTCCCGGCTGAGGAAGCTCCAGAGGCAGAGCAGCGGGTGGGAGATGGAGGGAGCAACACACACCGTGTACAGAGGGGACATGGCGCTGAATTTCTCACTGAACCCACAGCACGTGCCTTGCAGACACACGCCACCCGCTCCTCAGAGAGGGCTGGAGTGTCTGCAGGACAGGGACCTGGACAGAAAGTACCAAGGGGCGTGTGTGTGTGAGAGCGAGTTCCTGCAAGGAGAGAAAATGCTGTTTCAGGAGTGAGGATGATTCTAGTTTGGGGGAAAAATTAAATGTCCAAATTTCACTAACAGCCACCCTTCTGATAATGAAATATTGGAGAGAGAATCGCAGCGCCTTTAGATACAGATTTGGTCTGGTTTAGGTGACGTGTTAGAATGTGAGTGCTCACACCACACGTGTGCACGTGTGCACTCCCTTTCCTTACAGCGATGCCTCTCCGATCCCGTGTCAGCGCCACGCGGCCAGCTCTTGGTGACTGCTCGGGAGCGCAGAGCCAGGCCGCGGGGGTGTGGGGCCTCCTGAGGCTCTGGGGAGGCAGGAAGAGGCTGAGTGGGTCTCCTTTCCGGAGTGGTTCTGAGCACTTGTGGCTACTGCTCGTTCCCCCACAGAAACACACCGGACGCAGTGATAATGAGGAGGTTTCCCTATTCCAGTACACACACTCCCACTCTGTACACAGGACACGGATTTCTGGGCGTCGGTGCAGGAACAGGGACTATTGCACGTAACGGAGAACAATGCGGGTCTCGCTCTGCCCAGCACCGAGCGTGGCCTGTGGCTATCTTTCTGTGAAGTCTGGAGCGGGAGCCACCGGGGCCAGCGCGGAGAAAGGGTCGGCTGGAGGGGCAGGGCCGGCGGGGAGCGCAGAGCTGGGAGGCGGGGGCGGCCTCCGCGAGGGCAGCGCGCAGAGGGGGACACCTGTCCCTGTCCCCCCGTCATCGCCGAAGGCCACGCCCGGGCCCGAGGACGGGCCTGGCCAAGGGCCCAGGGGGTCCGGACCAGCTGCCTTCGCCTTGGCTCTCACACCGAAGTCCTCTTCCTCGAAGGTCACCCACCCCCGCGGGGGGTGGGGGCTCGCCGTGGCCTGGGCCTGCAGGTGAGTGCTGTCCTGGGAGCCGTGGGGCTGGGGAGGGGGCGGGCCGCTGCTCTGGCCCTGAGGCCCGGGAGCAGGGAAGGGAGCGTGGGGGACGGGCTCCACGGGCCGCACGGCCGCCTCCGCGTCCCTGGACGGGCCTCTGAACGGGTTGGTCCTGTCGGCAAAGAGGTCCGAGCTGGGGAAGGCCGGGGCGAACGGGTTCAGAGCGCATCCCGGGTTCTCCTGGGATCTGCTCCGAGCGGGAAGTGGAGGCAGCGCCGGCATGCAGCTCACGGAACTCGAAATGCTGATGTTATTGTGGGTGGCAGGAGGCAGGGGGACCACCCCCGTGAGGACAGGGGTGGGGTGCACGGGCGGCTGGGCCTGCGGCAGGGCAAGCAGACTAAGTGACAGGTCTTTAAACGGGTCGATCTTCGAGGGCGAGTCCAGCCTGGCAGGGGGGACGCCGTTGGGGTTCACCTGGAGAGAAACGGCACGCAGTCAGAACACACACCTGCAGGGACACGCTCACTGCCCACACCGCCTGAGCTGGCTTTCTGTCTAACTGCTCTTGTCAGGGGCAGGCATAGAGGCTTAGAGAACAAAGAGCAGCTTAGTGTCCTTATTACTCCGGTGGATTGAGATAAAACAGCTAAAACCTTACTCTTGAAAAACTCCCAGCTAAGTAAATCCATCTATTCAATACAGCTGTTTTGTCGATGCAGGTATTGACCTGGTCCCCGGAACCGTCAGGACGAGCTGTGCTCAGGCCCAGCAGGGACTCGGCACTCTGAGAACCTGCCGATGCTCCGCCCGGGGGATTCCACCCCCGCCTGCGATGGCCGCGGGACTCATTCTCCTGCATCCACGTTCAGTGCGGCTCACGTGCCAGGGAAACGCAGGGATGAGCTCGAACTGCCAAGGCACTGCATCCTGAGCGAGGCCTGGCGCTTTCCTCCCCGGGGAGCGGGCGTGCCTCCTCTGCTTTTGGCGTCCTGTGGGTCCTCTAGAAGCAGCTGAGTGACGGGACAGCTAACTGACCCGCCTCCTCTGTAATTATGTCCAGAGCGCGCTGGTATGCTTGGTAACCATCCCGCAATGGTGACTGACACCTATCTTCATAAAGGTCCCGTCTACTTGGTTCGTTAACTCCGTGACCACAGTGAGCTGTGCCCGGCGTGGTGCCCAGCATGGTGCTCTGTCTGCGCCCAGGCTGGGGGTCAGGTCCGCGGCTTCAGTGCACCACGGTGGCTCGGCCTGTGCATAGGAAGCGGGGAGGGAAGCGCAGCCGGACTGAGCTCGGCCGTCTCCCAGGGAACAAAGCCAGGTCCCGGCCACAGCAGCTGCCAGGCACTCTGTTTTAAGTTGAAAACAAGGTGGACAACTCGGATGCCAATGCCTCATTTAAACATAAAACAAGCCTCTGGGCGCAGAGGGAAGGAGAATTCTAGCGCAGGGCGTGCGAGGTAACACGATGGAGCGCCACCACCATGAATGCAGCTGCTAAGCCAACAGCTAAACGTTCACGGGCCACTGCTCCCCTGGGCGGGACCCCTCCACGCCCCGGGCCTCCGAGCAGGGCCTCGGGCCTCGGACAGGGACGGCCGTGCCTCTGGAGGGACGGGGTGGTCAGTGAGCAGCTACTTCACGTATATGAGCGTCTTGTCCAGTTGGTCTACCGCATACTTTACACTTGAATGAATAAGTGTGTTTTTCTCCGAACAATGACAATAAATTTGTAGAAAATGAGAGCATGTCTCAGACTATATTCTGAGAACTAGAGGTAAGCGGGTTCATACGTGGAAATCCCTTCAGAGACATCATGCAGTTCGTCAGCTCCATGTGTCAATAACGTCTGGGTGGCACATGGAGCTGACGCAACAGAACAGAACAGGACAGGGAGCCGGTCTCCATGGTGACAACAGTCCACACGCAGACGCCGCATGAGGAGAAGTGAAGGGCCGGGCGCAGGCGGCGGTGTTTTCGGAGGAAGGCATGGAGACCTTTGAACGGCCCTGATGGGAACTGACTTCCATCTTCCTGACCCCCGAGGCTTCCTCACTAAAAACCACCTGCAGCTACAATTATCTGAAAACATTTTCCCAAAAGAAACTCAAGAAAAGGATTAATTATGCCAAGAACCAATTTAGTTTTGCCAAATAGACTTTCATATACATAAAACTTACCTTATTGAAGTTGTAAGTTTTAGTTTTGTTAATTTTAATTAAAAAAGAAACACAGCCGGGACCGGTTTGGCTCAATGGATAGAGCGTCGGCTTGGGGACTGAAGGGTCCCGGGTTCGATTCCGCTCAAGGGCATGTACCTTGGTTGCGGGCACATCCCCAGGAGGGGGTGTGCAAGAGGCAGCTGATCGATGATTCTCTCTCATCGATGTTTCTAACTCTCTATCTCTCTCCCTTCCTCTCTGTATAAAATCAATAAAATATATATTTTTTAAAAAAATAAATAAAAAAATAAAAAAATAAAAAAGAAACACAGAGCAAAATATCATAAAGCATAAACAAGAACTAAGATGGTTTCTAAAAATTCAACATACTAAGAAAAAAAAGCAGGTTTGATGACATGAGAACAGAGTTTATTAATGTGACAGGTGGCTTAAGAATGGGTGGGACTTAGATGTATGAGGCAGAAGACCCATACATCCACCTATGAGCTGCGACAGACGAAAGAGAAGCAGATAGGAGTTGAGAAACAATCCGATACCTGTTACCCTGACGGCCGCTCCTGCTTGGAGAGAGGAACAGACAGCAGAGGAGAGAGTTAGGAGGCACCGGGCCGCTCTGCCCCGCGAGGCGCCCCCAGCGCCCATTCAAGCAACAGTTCCAACTTACTTGTCATTTTGAACAAAAAATGTGTTGCTGGGTTAGGGCTCACAGTTCAGTTTTATCTGCGGTGGATTACTAACCAACGTGTTTCAAGTTTACTCCAAAATAATAATCCAAGTAGGTTATCAAAGCTCTAAAATATTCTAAGCAGCGCATCATGGGTGAAATGTTTGCATTCCCACCTCCCCTTACCCCCCGCTCCCCGGATTCAGTGATGAGAGAGAACCATTGACCGGCTGCCTCCTGCACGCCCCCCACTGGGGATGGAGCCCGCAACCCGGGCCTGTGCCCTGACCGGGAATGGAACCCTGACCTCCTGGTTCCTAGGTTGACACTGAGCCACACCTTTTATGTTTCAAATACTTTGCAGATTTGGGGCAGAATTAATAAAGCATAAAAGTTACTAAATGTTCAATGCTAAGGCTATTTCATATTATCAAAATATCAAATATGTTGTATTTAAAAATCTCAAATCTCATCCTTTTAAACTTATGGCCACTGCAGAAGGTTTTGAAGTTATAGATGTTCATTATGTCTCGAACAGGCATTATTCTTATGGCTCAAAGTTCAAAAGGAACACGAGGTAAAGCACTTCTCCCTCTTTCCCCTTCAGCATGTTCCTCCCGGGAGGCCCTGGACCCTGTGTGAGCCTCCACAGGGACCGGCTACACAGAGCAGGACCCTGGGCCCCAAGGTGTGGCTCAGCTGGCTGAGCACTGCCCCAGGCACTGAAAGGCCACCGGTTCGATGACCGGGGTCAGGGCACATGCTCAGGACGGTAGGCACCCCCTCAGTGACATCAATGTTTCTCTCTCTCCCCCTCTCCCTGCCTCTCTCTAAAAATCAATTAAGACATTTAAAAAGACATCTATATATGTCTCATTCATTGATAATAAAATACACTTTCATTATCAGAAACGTAAAAGAAAGTGTGTGTGTATATAGTGTCCACAGGAGTTAGACATCAAACACTGAGGCAGAAAGGACACTTAGAACTTAAAACCAACACCTTGGGTAATTTCTGAGGAACCGAATACAAGATTCCAGAACGCCATCTACCAGGCCCCACTGAGCACATGCTGCCTGCCACCAACCACGGTCACGGCCACGGCCATGCCAACGCCACTGGAAACTAGGCTCAGAGCCATGACGAGGACCCAGAAAATGGCCTCAGCCTCCTATCCTTTTGTCTCAGACCACCTTCTGCGGAGCTGGCGCTCCCGGGCGTTTTCCGGAGCAGCGAGTCCTCACCACATGTGGCCAGGCTCTGCGACCGTGAGCAAAACTGGGTCAGAGAGAGGCCAGCTCTACCCGCCACAGGCCCTGGCATGCAGAGGCCGTGCCCCGGCACCCGAGGGCGCGAACACGGACCTACTGTCACTGTCGAAGAGCCTTCACGGCCCCGGAGCCCCGGGAGGGAGTTGACGTCGCTCTGGGGCCGTGTGCTCTCGGTCCTGAGACAAGGCCAGCTCACCGCCGAGCTGGAGTGAAGCAAGGCACAGTGCTCTCCCCGGAGGCGGAGAGCACCGTGGCCACCGGAGGCTCGGACAGCGCTCCAGGGCCGCAGCACCCTCCGTTTTCTGAACAAAAAGCTTCGGCCACGTGGAGCGTTAACTAGCGTAAGAGCATGCTACTCTCTTGGTATGTCCTGCTTCAGCTTTCACACACGTGACCCATGGTCGAGTACGCTAGCTGCTGGCAGTGTTTACAATCTTAAGAGTCACATTCTCTTCAGTGTTTTTTTCACTACATAGAAGCATAAACTTAACTTCTGCCAATTAGGTGGACACACTCAGACATCTGTAAACATTAGTGCAAACACAACCATAACTCTGCTGCAGGGACACTGCCAGTACGGACCAGTTCTGGACTTCAGTCCCTCCCAAGCTTTAACAGCAGACTTAAAACTTGACACATTTCTTTGGTCTTGATGGTCTTTCCCAGCTTTAGGATAAAATGAAATATAAGCCCACATAACAAAAACGTTACTTACTAAACAAGTTTTATTCTAGTAATTTTGCTGAAAAGATGTAACAAAAACCAAGTAAAACAGCACCCAAATAAAAACACACAATCCAACTCACGTGGCGGCTCCACGTCAGAGTAACTGAGATGGACATGCCGGCTGTCCTGCAGATGCCACCCCTGGGGCACACGCGCGTCCCTGTACTGCTCTCATCCATTCCAGCGCCGGGCAAGGGCACTGCTATACGCGGGGCAGAGTTGGATGGGGTTGCCTTGGTGACGAGGCCTGCTGCCACACCCGCCACCTAAACCCCAACAGGACGACTGCCTCAGCTCCCTGGGACCCAGGCTCCCCAGGAGCCCGGGCGGCAGCAGCAGCAGCAGGAGTATTCTTACGAGACATTAACCCACGCCAGGGTGGGCTGCTCCGACGTCTCTCTCCAGGAGCGAAAGCCCAAACGAATCCACGGGCTGTGAAAGCAGTACGGGAGCCCGCTCCTGCCTCCCGCCCTGATGTACTCACCCCCCACAGTCACCTGTGCATTAACAGACACAGACACCGTAAAAGCCAACAAGCCCCTGGAAGGTCCCTGAAGCACCACTCAGGCTCACGCTGAGAAACTCGATCTGAGCCACAGGTTAAACCACACGGCAAACCTGACACCGCTGTCCTGGACGGCCTCAGACGTAACACACTGGCTGAAGTCGTTCCTAAGGGGCGAGGCCCCCCTGCCCGAGGCACGCCTGCTCAGGACGGCGGACTCACCTGCGGCTGCGCGGGGGGTTCGGAGGGCAGGCTGTGGGAGGACCTGCTCCGCGGCGGGGGCTGGGGCGGCGTCTCCAGGCCGGGCGGGGGGGCGGCCTGAGGCAGCGGGGCTGCTGTTGGGACCAGGGGCTCCTGCATCTTGGGAGCCGGCGGGGTGGCCTGCGGTTTCAGGGGCTCAGGAAGAAGAGGTGAACCTAGAAAGTCAAGTTCCGAGTCAGTGCTTCCTGGGAGCCGTGCTGAGCCTCTTTACCCGAGGCTCGGGGCTCTGGTAGGTCTGGGGCCGGGCCTACCTCTGGGGACCTCGGAGGCTCCGCCCTGGCTCTCGGCAGCCAGCCTCCCGGCAGACGCGGCGGACGCCCGGGCCAGGCTCTGCGGGGCGCTGATGACCCCGGCGCGGGGCGGGATGATCTGCAGGGGAAGGAAGCACATGCCTCAGCTCAGACACTCGCTGCTCTCAGCAGGTGTGACTGGACCACCGCCTCTGCACGCCTCTCCTTCCTCTCCTCCCCTCCTTCCTGCACCCGTCTGGGCGGGCTGGCGAGTTACAGCCACCTCGTTTACAGTCTGCATTTGTGCTTCCCGTTAACGACGGGCCGGCGCTGTGTGGATGGAGCTCATGGAGGCACTTCATCTGCAAAGTGCCCCTCGGGGGTAGACATGCTTCTCGTCTCTATTTTGAGTGGAGAGCAGGCATGGCTGCGCTTCTCAAGACCGCAAGCCGCAGCCAGAGAAGAAAGCTGGGCCAGCCACAGGGAACAGCGCAGGGCGGCCCCTCCCACAGGCCAGGCCCAGGCGGGGCAGGCGCAGACCGCTGAGGAAGGGGCTTCTCAAACCCGTTCCAGCTCAGAAGGAAGAGCTCCCGGGACCACTGGAGCTGGCCAGGTAGGTCTACGGCAGGCACTGGTGAGAAACAGCTCTCTTACATCCTCACCGAGAATATTACACTGATCTGAGGTGGGCGGGAGGAGTGTGGCAGAGTCAGTGCAGAGCCATCTGCCATCGTTCTGCGCACAGGAGAGCGGGCAGGGAGTCCCACAGAATGAGAGCGATGTTAGGTGGATGGTAAACAGCGCTACAGGATA
This sequence comes from Pipistrellus kuhlii, assembly GCF_014108245.1. NCBI lineage: Eukaryota > Metazoa > Chordata > Mammalia > Chiroptera > Vespertilionidae > Pipistrellus > Pipistrellus kuhlii. The sequence continues at coordinate 508,221 of NW_023425605.1, forward strand.
AAAGACGGCCTTCTCCAGCTTAGCGGTTTTATGAGGAGTCTGATTAGAAATGAGATGTGGCTTGTTAACTTCTAGTTATTGTAACAGGTCCTGGTTCCCGCTCTCCGCCGAGGGCTCCTGCAGGCCGGGCCACTGACCAGCCCATGCCACTGACCACTGTCCACTCCCTTCCTTCTCCTTTGCATGCCTCCCACCCAGGAGCATTTTCTCGGGTGAATGATGGACAACTGCGCGAACAAGGGAAGGCTGATGCGCGCACGGGGACAGCCCTGCCCGCTCTGCCACCGTGAGAGCCAGCTCCAACACGACTCCTTCCCCTGAAGTCTTAGTGCATGAGGGACGGTAACACCTCTCACTGAAGGGCCACACCCTCATTAGCCTCAGGGAGGAGGAGGAGAGCGGCCTGGCACACTCCCTCAGAGCAGAGGTCTTGACAGTGACCCTCGTGGCTGGAAGCAAACTGGGACCTGGAACCCAGACCGCCCGCCCTGGCAGGTGCTGCCTACCGGTCTGGCAGCGCCGTGTCCAGCGGGTGCTGGCCCCATGAGTCCTGCTGGAGGGGAAGGCTGGCTGCGGCCTGGCACAGGCATCCCACGCGCATCTGAGGTTAAAGCAGAAACAAGAAAGCGTCACGGACACCTGTCTCGTCACAGCTCCGCTGAGGAGAGGGCTCAGCCAGGTGCCTTTCCCTAGGCTCTCTCTCCGCGCCGTCCTGGGGCTGTGGGGGGCTTGCAGCGGGAGAGAAAGACCAGGGGTAAGTGAGCAGCGCAGCACATGGCCGGGCCGGTGACAGCACGTGGCTTTGGCTAACGGTGAAGGTCATCAGTCCTGAATGCCCCCGAGGGCTCCTGAGCACACAGACCGCATGCTCGGCGTCCTGCTGGTAGCGGGCTGGGAGGAGCCTGTGGGGTGTCCGTAACAGCCCATGGCCTCCTCACTAGCACCTGCCGCGGGAGGCAGAGCTCAGGCTGACTCTTTTGAAAGGAAATGTTAAATGAGACACATCAGGCCCCAGTGACTGTCATCAGAACCAATGGCTTCTACTCTTAAAAGCGCTGTGCGATACCTCCACGCCCTGAGTGGACATGAAACATGCTAACAGCACGGCAGGCCCAGGAGCCGCAAGGAAAGGAAGGCGCCCTGGACCCGGGCACACGGAACACGAGGAAAGCAGGCGGCGAGGTGCAGAGGGGGCGCTCCTGGCTGGCTGGTCTGCCTACTGCCCACAAGGGAGGGGCTGACTGAGAGTGTTCGGCCCACACGCAGGCCAGCCGCCCTGGGACCGGGAGGGCCCACAGCTCCTTAGAGAAAGAGCAGGAGCCGGAGCTGTTTGGGCCACAGCAGAGCGGACGGGCACAGCGTCTGCGTCCAACTGACGTCTGCAAAAAGGCTCTTTGTCTACGGTGAGCGCCTTCTATCGTCAGGACAAACCAAGTGACCAGACGCCTGCCTCCGCCCTCCCCCCCGGAAGAGCAGAGGGAATAGGCCTTCTGTCTGCAAGGCTGCTGTAGGGGAACGTGTGCGGGGACAGCCTCTGCCACTGCTCATCTCGCCCCCGGTCACCAGGAAGAGCTTCAGAACTCAACAGCCAAACAAAACACTCAAGTTTGAATTTTTTAAAATTTCTGAGACTATAGCCGAAACCGGTTTGGCTCAGTGGTAGAGCATCGGTCTGCGGACTGAAGGGTCCCAGGTTCGATTCCGGTCAGGGGCATGTACATTGGTTGCGGGCACATCCCCAGTGGGGGGTGTGCGGGAGGCAGCTGGTCGATGTTTCTCTCTCATCGACATTTCTGGCTCTCTATCCCTCTCTCCTCTTCTCTGTAAAAAATCAATAAAATATATTAAAAAAAAAAAAAAATTTCTGAGACTACATGAGTCTCTCAGAACTTCATTTTGCTCCCTTATTTCTAAAAAACTCTAAGAGTCCTATAGTGACTTTCTCTAACTTTCCTGCCTTAAAAGAGTTACTGGTTTATAGGGACAAAATGCACAAATACTGCCTACCAAAGAAAGATGGAGAGGCAACTTAAAAAAACTAAATCGGATTTCTAAGTTGGTAATATGATATACCATTTCACAGATTCATTAAAAATTCGCTTCCTACTGGTTGTTTTCCTCATAGCAGGAGAATAAAAGCAGGATTATCAAGGAAATAAAACTAAAAGCAGGAGTTTGAAACAGGAAAAACTAACATTTCTCTGGGTCCATGGGAAATGACCACCTGGCAGTATTCTGCAGCTGTAATGCTGAAATAATTTAGCAATCAAATATATACCTTCCACTGAGCTCTGGATTTTTCACATACACCAAATATGCTATATTTAAACCCAAAGTGACTCATTTGCTAATAAAAACTGTCCTGATGTTTAGAAAACGGAGGCATGAGATCCACGACAAGTTAAGACAAGGCCAGGCAGACGGGAGGCTGAATCCTGCCGGAAACGGAGCTGGGCTGCCCTGCCGTCACGGCGTGTGCTGCTGCACTGACCGCCCGCAGTCCCTGGGCTGACCCCCAGGCCAGCACGGCGCTGGGGAGGGAGCCTCTGACAGAGGCAGGTGCCCGCGGCCCGGTGAGTAACCGCTCCGCCGGGCAATGGCAGCCTGTGCAGGCTCCGTTACTGTAACACTGAGCTCTGGGCCTCACTGAGCAGGAACGAGTGGGAGTTTGGAGCCATTAAAAAAACAAATGCCATCTACTCTGACTTTCATCAAACAAACCTAATGCCTTTCAGTTTCAGGGGTCAAACTCCAAACGCCATGGCCACATGTGCATGTGATAACAAATGTGACGGTTACCTCCAAGCTCCTTCCTGGCAGGCGCAGGACTCCTGGCCCCTGGGCCACCCGGACATGCAGCGGAGAGGAAAGAGAGCAAAGCATGAGACACCCGATCCGCCAGCCCTGACCCAGCACCACACAGGAGCCATGGATCAGCAGCTCGGTATGACAAGAGCTGGTGTTTAATGCAAGCACTTCTGGTAACGCCCGCAACGACACCTGCTTATTTAAAAGCCCAGTGAGCCTCCCGGCCTGTGCATTAAAGCAGTGGATGCCAACTGGTGATCCGCAGACCACTGTGGTCTGTGAGGGCCGAAAGGTTGGTGACTGCCGGACTAAAGGGTCCCAGGTTCAATTCCAATCAAGGGCACATGCCCGGGTTGCAGGCTCAATCCCAAGTGGAGGGGCATGCAGGAGGCAGCCGATCCATTATTCTCTCTCATCACTGATGTTTCTATCTCTCCCTCTCTCTCCAAAATCAATGAAAAAAATTTTTTTTAATAAGTAAAAAGAAAATATTTACACAAACACGTAAAGCTCCACAGTACATGTATGTTCTCTGGGTCTGACTATACAGAAGTCAGCACCCTGCATCCATCAGCAGCAGCGACGCGAAGAGGTGGCTATGGAAGCCTAGTGGGCAGCCCACCCACGACCGTGCCTGCCACATTCTGCAGAGAACAGCGAGGAAGCAGCAAACAGGACAGGAAGACAGAAACATCTAGAAGCCGAGGCCTGATGCGTGCAAAAATTTTGGGTTGTGTCAGGGCTTTCTGTCCAGCAGGGGACACGGCGGTCTGTTACCTGAAGGCGGAGGTGGTCGCTGCGGGGGCGCTGGCCGCACAGGAGGGACCCCCGGGCGGGGAGGCGGCGGCCGCTTGGGCTCCAGGGCCTGCGGAGCGTCCTTCTCGGGCTGTGCAGCTGGCGGGGTGTCCACGGGAGAGCCTGGAGCAGCACCTGGGAGAGGAGAGCGGGTGCAGGGGGTGTGAGCACGAGGGCTGTGCTGCCTGCATCTGTGCTGCAGTAAGACGACATGCATGTTAGTGTCAGTAACACATGCAGCCGTGCCCGTCACAGCGCTCCGGTGCCGTGGAGCAGCGATGCCGGCCCTGACAGCACTGCTGTGTGGCTGCGGCAGCCGCTGGCCGCAGAGAGGGTACAGGAGGCTGCTTTGCTCTCTGCCTTCACTTGAACTTACTTAGCGGGTGCAATGGGCAAACCAGAGATGCTAACGGGCTGGGAGATGATGCCAGCGTGGCCAGCCATTACTCATGAGACAGAAACAGCTTCCAAAGATGGACTTCCCAACCCTGGAGGACTGACTACAGTTTCAACGTGAACGTTTGCTTCGTCGCTTCCCGTTTCATATAACAGAGGCCACGGGCGGCTGCAACGCTAAGCAACCAGCAGGGCTCCTCCTGCCACGGGGACAGGCGTCACTTAAAGGACGGGACCAGGCAGGCCCAGGACAGGGGTGAGGACGAAGTCTGGTATTGTTCCCAGGGAGGGCGCTCCTGCGAAGCGAGCCTCCGCCCATCTGCACCGGATACAGCCCCGCAGTCTCCTGCTGGGCCACCTGAACCCGAACTCAGCGCAGGGAAGGCCCCCAGACCCCAGAACACGATACGCACTCTGTAAGGGCACTCGGTAATCCGGAGTCCTGGATGCGGTCCGGCTCGGCCTGACGGGCAGGGAGGGCAGCGGGACGTCCGCTATGGTGGGCGACTGGCAGGGGCTGGTCCGCGGGGAGGAGCTGGGGGACGCGCAGAGGCCGGAGCCAGGGGACGGCTGCAGGTGCTGGGGAAGCGCCTCCTCCACCTCGGCGTTGTCCTCATCCACGTCCCCTGGGGAGACGGGGGAGGTCACCCTTGCCTCACGGTCTCAGACGTGCGTGCCCACCTGGCTTCAGGGTCAGGTTCACAAAGAAACGCTGCTCGCTGACACGGAGCCTGCCCGGTTACGCACGTGGGCATGCAGAGCCGTGTGGGTACGGAACTAGAATCAGCACCGACACGCAGACAGGAACGCATCTCAGGGTAGCAGGCCTGGGAACAGGCTGGCCAGGGCTGGCCCAGGCCTCCACATTGCACTGGGCAGAGGACCATCTACTGTGACCCTCCACCTCCCAGTGCCCCCACCCCACCCCCCGGCTTTCTTCCCTTTAACTGCACTGGTCCCCCGGCCTCCGTGTCTCCTCCCCTCAGGGCTGCAAAGGGGGGCAGGGTGTCCCTTGCAACCTCATTCAAGCTGCAGAGCACACGTCCTCAGGGGCTAAAGGCTGCTTCTCTGCAGCCCTGCCACCCGGAACTTACTGCCCACCCTCCGCCTCGCCGCTCCGCCACTCCAGCCCCGCCTTCCTCCACACCGAACGGCTCAGGGTGCGCTGACAGAGCAGCGCTGTACCTGACATCTTTCCGGGGAATCAAAGGCCACGGGGACAACCCTCCAGCAACCTACACACCCTGTGTAGGTTGTCCTTCCGCACTAGTCACTCCCTCCACTCCAACCGCCCCCAGCCCTGCATGCCCTCTGAGACAAAAGACCCCAGACCCCTCCGACCGCCACCTCCCACTTCTCAGTCTCCCCATTTCTCTCCTTTTTAATCCTCACCCAAGGATATTTTCCCACTGGTTTCTAGAGAGAATGGAAAGGAGGGAGCGAGGTGAAGGAAGATAGAGAGCAAGAGAACGAGAAAGAGTGAGAGTGAGCAAGAGAGAGTGCGAGAGAGAGAGAGAAGCATCAATGTGAGAGAGACACATCAATTGGTTGCCTCCTGCACACGCCCTAGTGGGTCTGGGCCGGGGATGAAGCCTGCAACTGAGGTACATGCCCTTGACCAGAACTGAACCAACCGTGCAGCCAAACCGGCCAGGGCTGAGCCAAACGTCTTTAAGGAGCATCTGCAGACCCTGCACGGCCCTCAGCCCACACCTCCGCTCCCAGCACCTGCCCCCGTGGCTCTCAGGAAGGCCCAGCCCCTCCGCTGTCTGCTTCAGGGACAAGCTGCCGCCTTCCCGCCTCCGCTCTGCGACAAGGACACCCGGCCACTGCCTCTTGTTGTCATTTCGTCCCGCGCTTTCTCAGCCACCACTTCCTCTCGGCTCTGCCGTTTCTGGAGGTTTCCTTGCACTTTCCTTCCCGGGGTCTGTTCCTCGCACGGCCTCCAGGGCCAGCTCTCCGTGTCCCTGCGGTCCCGTGGCCTAAAGCACGAGCCCGTCCACCAACAAACCTTCCAGGTCGAAGTCCGCCGCCACCTCCACGTCCTCGCCCAGCAGTGTGGAGCTGGTGGACGAAGGCAAGGGCACGTTAATCTTCTCTAAGCTGATTTCTTCCTCCAGATTCTTGATCCAGTCGGGGCTTTTCAAAGTGATGGTCACAGCCCGGCCCAGGAACTAGGTGAGGGGAGACAGAAGACGGCAGTTCACGGCAGGGCAATGAGCGCTCTGGGAACACAGGCTCACGCCTGCTCCACACACGCTGACCCGAACCAGGCCCCACGCCCGCTCTCCTGTGAGGAGCTTGTGCTGCTCCGGCTCAGGCCTCTCCCTGGGACAGAGCCGTGCCCTCTGCGTGGCCAGCGCCTCCCCCGGGTGCAGGCTCGCCCACAACTGGCTCAGAGCTTGGTGCTTCTCTGGCTTTGGTCCGCATGGCCACTCTCTGCCGGGGGAAACAGCCACAGAAGAGACAGTACAAACCGCCACCTGCTCCAACGAGGTATCTGAGTTCCAGAAGGAAAGCGAACCATTACCCAACGCGCTCCACAGACAATTTTACAAAACTCTGAAGCCTTGTAAGGGACCCGAGTTGGATGCTTTCTAAGAGTATGACATAGATGACGAGACCTGAGGGTGAGGGACAGAGCTAAAAGGGGGGGGGGGGGGCCGCGAGGGGAGAGACAAGCAAAATTAAATAGTCAGGGAAAGGCAAAAGGAAACTCAGTAAGGGAATAAAAGAAATGCCAACACAGAAGCCGCCCTTACACATCACGTGGGATGAGAAAGGGTTTTCAGGCGACAGAGCTGGAATGACATTTAAAAGTCAGAAGTTTCCAGATGGTGAGGACACGGCAGTCACGATGCACACAGCGGGGGCTGTGACAGTGACGCCCGGGGTCAGGCTCAGACAGCACAGCGCACAGCGAGGACAGCGCCGCCACCAGCAGGGATGACGTGCTCCTCCTGGGCTTTCCGATGGCGAAGCCAAAGGCCTCCTGGGGCTTCCTGCTCACTGGTGCACGAGTGTGTCACCATTACATCCGGGAAACAGACAAGACACCCAGGGCCTACTGCAACAGCAATGGATGTGCGTGTGCGTGTGTGTGTGTGCATGTGTGTACATGTTCTCTCCAAGGAAGTGGAAGTGATAGAACCGGAGGAAGCTGGGGTCCATCCTACCTATGAGCATACATTCAGACATGCAAAAGCACTAGAGACATGGAGAAAGCGCTCCATAGAAGGAAACTCTCCAGGCCACTGACAACCCCACCTGACATGTCAGATCACGGGGAGCAACATCTCCACTGATTAAGATTTCTAAAGCGGTTCCATGGGATGGTAATCACCCAGAGGGATTATTGTTTTTAATTTTTAATTACACTTGACATTCAATAGGATTTAGTCTCAGGTGTAGCAGACAGAGGTTTGGTACTTATATACCTTGTGAAGTGATCGTTAAGTCAGTACCCACCTGACACCACACACTGTTATCATACTAGTGCCGTGTTCTCGGTGGGAATGACTGGCCCTGTGCTGTGTTCTCTGTGGGAGATACTGTCCTTGGGCTTGAAGAGGGGGCCTGTACCACTGTCTAAGGCAACCCCGCCAGTTTCTAGGAATCATGAGAATCTTCTTCCTTGTTTTCTTGTCAATAAAGCATTTTATTCATTTGACAGAAATCTTTCCTACTATATAGATGAGCCAGAATATCTAATTCAAAATTTTTTAAGAATTTAAAACATTTTACATAAAAACCAAATTAGATGGTAAACATGGTTTCTTCTTAATCTATATCAATGGTTAATATCCCTAGGGACAGACCAAAATAATCCTGAACTAGTCAGACACCTAGACTTAAGTAATAAATATTAAAGTTCTCCTTAAGGTCTTTCCTCCTTCGGAAATGGAAATACATTTAGATAATCTTGCTGCGTTTGTATGAAAACATAACCCTCGGTCGCTTAATTCCAGAACCTAGCGCCAGCGAAAGCTACTTACCTCTTTACCACTGAGGCCCAGCACACTCAAGGCCGAACTTCCCTCCAGAAACGTCACCCACATTTTATCTTCTACAAACCTTCGAGAGAGAGAACAGCCAACAATAAAAACCATGATCACTACCGCAGACCCAACCAGCCCAGGGCTCCTCTGGTGATGAAGGAACACGGGCCTGTGGAGGCTGGAAGTACAAGCTGGAGAGTGCAGCAGGCGGTGGCCTGGAGGGGGCCCTCTTCCCTAGAGATTCCAAGTCAAATGGCTTTGGCTTTCAAACACAGGCGAACAGGCGGCCAGAGCAGTGGCCTATGGTGATGGCCATCTGTGACCCCCACTCACCCGCTCCGCCACCTCACCAGCCAGGGAAAGGGGTGACCTTACAAGGCAAGCACGTTACAGGACAGCGTCTGAGGCTCCTGACCCCACAGACCAGCGAGAGGCACGTGGACCACCCCTGAGCAATGCCCCTGGCCAGGAAAGAAGATGGGGTGTTCACTGAACCGACCTCGGACCTCCCCAAGAGCCTAAGGTCCCGGTCTTGTCTGTTCATTTACTGTCGGGGGACTTGGACGGCTTTGGCTGGCCTTGGCTATGATTGTTTCCAATTTTGAAACAAAACCCCACAAGTAAAAAATGAAGGACATCAGGACAAGCCCTGACGATGGCCGCTGACATGTATTAACGTCGTCACACAAAAAGGAGCAAAGCAAACCATAGCACCACCAGCTTTCCTGAAGAAACAGTTTGATGAATTGAAATACTCCCAACGGTATAAGTTCAGAAATCCTTGGAGATTTTTCAAAGATGAGAAAATACATACATGTATTGAGGTACATACACACACACACACACACACACACACACACTCTCTCTCTCTCTCTCTCCCTCCCTTAACAAGGATCCAAAAGCATGCATACGGACATTAAGAGGAAAGGCTAAAATAAAAGCAAACGTGTACACAGTTCCTTTGCCAGCTTACAGCAAAGGCCGACACAGATTCCAGTCACTCCACGTGACCAGCCTCTCTGGCCCAGCGGCATGAAGCTGTGGGACCCTGTCCTTTCAAAGATGGAGAGAAGCCATCCTACAAAGTCCCAGGAAGACCTTCCCTGCTGGCGGGGAGTGGGGGGAGGGCGCCCTCCTTCCTGTGGCTGCACTCAGACGCCACTCCCGCCCGCCCTAACGACTGTCTCTGACGGCGGTTCCAGGCATCCAATCCTGACCTCCTGGTTCCTAGGCCAACGCTCAGCCACTGAGCCACGCCAGCCAGGCTGAATAACGTTTCTACAGCATGGTTCCCACAGTTTGGAAATAACAACATTCAATACTATTCAAACCCTAGGCAAGGCCATTTCCAATACAGAAAACGCGATTTAGGAATCATGAGCTGCTTTCAAACAATAAATAGTTCTCTCACCTTATGAGAATTACTTCACCAAAATTCGCAAACTGCTGCAGAAGCTCGTCGATCAGAGCGTCATCGAAGCAGCTGCTCTCTGGCCCCGAGCTCCGGACGGAGACCAGCACCGTGGCGTCGGGCGGGCCCTGCTCGGCCAGGACCTCCCTGTAGATGCTCTGCCTCTCCTCGGCCTGCACCTCGAAGATGTCGACGTCGATGAGGGCGACCACGGGCCTGAGCGTGAGGAGACAGGTTAGGAGCCTCAGGGAGGACGGCGTCACCCGCCGTGGCCAGCCCCGTGGATGCGCGGCGCACCTGTGGTCGGAGGTCTTCAGCTCGGCCCGCCCGTAGTGCAGCAGCGTGCCCGGGGTCCACGTGTAGAGGATTTGGCTTCCGTCCTGGAAGCTGGCGTTGATCAGATCCAGGTCCTCGGCTGCAGGAGACAAGGGAGAGGGCGTGAGGACGTGACGCACCCAGCCCCTCCGCTCTCGCCAACAGGCCGCAGGTCTGCACCTTCCAGTCAGAAAGGCTGTAGTGAAGTCACAGCCTGGTGTTTACGTAACAGGCAGTGAGAGGCGGCTTTCCCCGAGGTCACTGCGGGGCCTGTGCCCGGCCAGGGCGAGCAAACAACTCCACAGGGAAGCGGCGGCTCCGAACATGTCAGACACCTGCCTCCTGTCAGAGCCCAGCGGGCGGTCAACTACCATGTCACCAAGTGTTTTCTCGCTTCCCTTCAGTGAAATACTGTCACTGAGACAGACCCAAACCTTCCATGTCATTAAAGGTTAATCTGAGAATATTTTTTAAAATCTGTTTTATATCTGACTTTTACTTATTCTCTCCTAGATAACCTTTGCTGAAAAACAGTACAGGGCAATGGGGTCAAACAGGCGGTGACAGAAGGTATGACTGTGAGTGGTAAGCACCCAGGTGGTACACGGACCACGCACCATAGAGACGGACACTTGAAACCTACATGAGCTTATTAACCATTGTCGCCCCAATGGATGGAGTGAAAAACAAACAAGACAAAGAAAATGAGAAGAGCAAAAATCAATCAATCGTCTGTAAGAAGCCTCTCCTCTGACACTCACACCCCTTTCTCATCTCTCCCTTCCCCTTCCCCACCCTTCCCCCCAAAATCTGCACCAACTCAGGGACATGAGGAGCCACTTCCGACCTGATCGATCAAAAGGCCACTTCCTCCTCCTCCAGAGGACGCGGTCAGTCCAAGCAGGGGTGCGGCACTTTTCACTGGTGTCATAGTCTTCAGAAAACAAATCATATTTATATGTCGGAGCAAAGGTTACTTTTCCTTCTAAAAATCCTCTAAAAATCTACAATAAACATACACAAAGTAAGTTACTTATGTACAAAGGAAGCTCTCACAAAGCACAACATTTTCACTAAACAGCTGTTCACTAGTCTAAGTGCTGGGGCCTCGCCACGCCTGTGGGCATCGGGTAAGCAGTCCGATGGGCGGACAGAGCGCGGGGAGGAGCCTGACCTGGGCCTCCCGGCTGACCTGACCTCGCACTAAGAACCTCGGCACTGTCGGACTTTGGAAGCCATGTGGTCTGATGTCTGATTCTCAGAGGAGGATCTGGGGCCCTAGACAGGCAAGTGGTCTGAATGTAGGTCTGACCCCCATCAATGGCAGTCACCAACCTCTCAGACCTCACGGACCCCGATGGTCCGCACACCACTGCCCATGAAGGCACCAGAGCAGATGGCCACAACTGCCTCCCCCCTGAAAACACTTTACCCTCATTCTCCCAAATGCTGTGGTCACACGTTTTAGGAAATAAGTTTCAAAAGGGCAGATGAGCCCAGCTGATGTGGCTCAATGGTTGAGCGTCGACCTATGAACCAGGAGGAGTCATGCCCAAGTTGGGGGCTTGATCCCCTGTGTGGGACATGCAGGAGGCAAACAATTCATGACTCTCTCATCATTGATGTTCCTATTGCTCTCTCCCTCTCCCTTCCTCTCTGAAATCAATAAAAGATATATTTTTAAAAAGGGAGTTGATATGTATATTATTCTTCTTAAAAGTTAACCTAAAAATCAATCAATCAATTAATTCCGGTGAATTAATGTGGGGTTTCCTTTCTTTTTCTTTTTTTAAAGGGAAGGCAAGTCTGTACCCGTTAGACTACATACATATTTATTAAGTGTAAAAAGAACCCACGAGATTGACAAGGCAGCACGTGGGTTAAGGCAGTGGTCAGCAAACTGCGGTTCATGAGCCACAGGCAGCTCTTTGGCCCTTGAGTGTGGCTCTTCCACAAAACACCACGGCCTGGGCGAGTCTACTTTGAACAAGCGGCGTTAGAAGAAGTTTAAGTTTTAAAAATGTGGCTCTCCGAAGAAATTTCAATCGCTGTCCCGTTGGCATTTGGCCCTGTGGACGGATGAGTTTGCCGACCACTGGCTTAGAGCCGCTGCGTGGCCAAGGCCCTTCCTCGCGGTCCCGTGCCTCACCTGCCCGGCGTTCTTCTGGCTGATCAGCTGGTCCCCGGCGAGGAGGGCGTCCCAGTTCTGCTGCCTGATGAGCTCCTTCACCTCCTCATTCGGGAGGTCGATGCGGTAGTTGAAGTCGCCGCACCAGAACACGTAGTCATGGGAGAAGAGCATCCTTCCCTGGGGTGGGGAGAGGGGCCCGAGTCAGAGTCCACTCACCATGGTGATGGCGACTCTTGCCCCGCCCTCCAACACGCTCAGACATTTTCCGACAGTGAGAGCACGGGGAGTCTGCTAGGTGAGCGCTGTTGGCACGGGAGCACGGCCCCCCACCTGGGAGGACGGGCACTCACCATGGGGAAGCTCAGCTTGCGCACGATCTCCACATAGTCCTCGTTCCGCTCTTTGACCTGGGACTGCCCGGCCGCGAAGTGGCTGCACACGAAGCAGAGGCTGGTCGTGTGGAACAGCATGCGGATGGCCACCGCTCCCTTGTTGCCCGTGGCGCCGCCCATTCCCGTCTTCACCGTGTCCACGGCGACATCCCTGGGACACGAAGAATCCGAATCAAAGAGGCGCCCCGGACAGGTGCCCGTCCGCAGGAGTAATTAGGGGGGCGAGGGGTGACGGCACAGTGTGCACGTGCCCACGGGGGGTGCCTACCTCACACCCGGGGAGCAGGAGGGAGGACCCACCTGATGAAGGGCGCGTGCTGCGGGCGGATGAAGACGAACAGGCAGACGCCCACCAGCTGCTCAGAGGCCAGCAGCACGTACTTGTTGTCCCGGGAGATGGTCTTCTGCAGCTCCGCGGCCCACAGCTTCTGGTTCGTGGTGCTGCAGGGCGGGCAAAGCGGGACAAGCCGTCAATGACCCTAGACAGCTCCCATCTGTACTCCAACTTTTAAAACTGTTTTTATTGATTTTTAAAAATATATATATTTTATTGATTTTCCACAGAAAGGAAGGAAGAGGGATAGAGAGCTAGAAAGGTCGATGAGAGAGAAACATCGACCAGCTGCCTCTTGCACACCCCCTGCTGGGGATGTGCCCGCAACCAATGTACATGCCCTTGACCAGAATCGAACCTGGGACCTTTCAGTCCACAGACCGATGCTCTATCCACTGAGCCAAACCGGTTTCGGTGTTTTTATTGATTTTTAGAGAGAGAGATAGAAACATGGATGAGAGAAAGATCATCGACCAGCTGCCTCCTGCACACCCATACTGGGGATGGAGCCCTCAAGCCGGGCCAGCTATTTTAAGCCAGATATGAAAGAGATTTGTAAAAAATTCTTTCAGATTTTCAACGTTCTTCAGAGTGCAGAAAAGATCCTGATACCAAGGCTGAGAACTGCTCTCTTAGTTTAAAGGGACCTTCACATACGTCCTCTCAATCTCTATAAGCAAAGACTACTGACGGATCTGCCCCCCATGCCGCCCCCCCGAAGTAGGTGCTGCCTGCTGGCTTACCTCGCATTCACGATGTTCCCCGCATTCAGCTCCACCATCTCCTCAAACCCAATCGCAAATATGTCTGTCGGCTTACTTCTTCTCTCTGCAATGACGCATTCAAGAGCGACCATGAAAATGCAGCCTCAGCCAATGGCACCCTGCTGCCAGCTCCCCACACAACCGGGATCGACAGCAGATCTCACAAGATCCACGTTTGTGTTTTCAGTTTAACCGAAGTCAAACTGAAGACAAAACCCAGGCGTGGAGCAGCACTGCTTTAGATTTACTCTCTGCTCAGCACCCTGGGGTTGCTTCTCGCAGACTGTTGTTCTGGGAGGCCGGAAGTGCTCTCACAGACCATTTGGAGGAATTCTCGCTCCAGTTCACACCAGGGGCAGTAGAGAAGCAAGCCCCTCTGATGGGCTAACGTGAACCCACACAGGAGGGGGAGGGTCTTAGAAAGGCTCAGACACACGCGGCTGAGAAACGGGTAATGCGAAGTAACGGTTAGGAGATTTTTCACATTCAAATTCGAAAACCACAGGCTGGTCCTTTGTGCTGCTCAGAAAGTAAAACCCCAGGAATAAAGAGGATGGGGCTTTGGATGGATTTGAGCTATAAAATGTTGGGCTTCCAACTTCTGAGCCAGCGTCCTCTAAAGTCACGCATATTGCAAAGCGCTCCCTTGTCTTCAGGTGAAGACACCAGCCGGGACGCGTTAGTTACACCGCACAGTAAGGGCCCACCTTGAAACTCCGGGATGCCCGCCAGCTTGGGCGCGTCGAGCAGCCAGTCGGTGAGCGTCTGGTTCTTGAACGCTATGCTGCGGAACTGCTTCCCGCCGTTGACGTTCCAGGTGCCCACGCACACGCGGGTCTTCTTGGGCCTGGAATACTTGTAGAAATTCTCGCACATGCTCTTCAGGACTTTGGAAGAGGCTAATCAAAAACAAAACACAGGAGTTTTAACTGCATTAAAACGACGGTGGACGGGCTGTCACCACTGAGAAGTGGCGCCTGCACGCACAAGCATCACGTAAACAAGCACGAAGCACGTGGGCACATGCAGAGGAGGAGAGCAGCCCTGACAGAGCCCAGCCCGACGCAATCCACCAACACACTTAAAGGTCGGCCGCGTAGACACGGGAACCGCGGTGAGGAAAGCCACGGTGAAATTACTGCAGCACACAACATGCGGAGCGAACGGTTCTTCTCCATTAAATGCTACTTGTTCTCTAAGGCACGAAACTAGACACAGTCAACTTTTCAGAAGCACAGCAACTGACCTCCATATACTAGTAACTTTCATTCAAAGGTTGGAAAAATATAAACTTACTTTCTCCCCAGACAACATTTAAAAACATTACATGTAAGATTCCAGCTACTGACAGGGGGCTGCAGAATTCGGGCTCCCTGGATGACGAGGGGTCGTGGTGAAGTCACTGAGAAGAGCTGCCCATCTCGCTCGGAGTGAGTGAAACTTCCTTGCACCACGTGCCCTGCCTTGTGCCCTCGCCTGCTACCCATCCGTCCCCTCACTGCTCAGCCACTGCCCGTCCCGCTGTTTCAGGCCCGCTCTGCCACAGGGCCTTTGCACTGGCTGCCTCTGCTGCCACCGCACTCCACCCTCCCTTCCTTCGTCTCCACTTCGCACGGAGGCGCCTCATTACAGTCTGCACTCCGTCCCCCCGTGCTTTCTCTCTACTGCTTCTCACCAGTCACCAGCTACGCGCTTCACCTGTTGATCTGTAACTGTCTCTTCATAAGAATGAAAGCTCCGGGAGGGCAGGAATGTTGGTCTGGGGCACCACCTTAGTGACGAGAGGCCCTGGCCTGCTCAGTGAGTGACTGGTGAGTGAATGAGACCCCCGACCTCCTGCCCTATTCGCCTTCCTTCCACAGCGCACTTCCTGCCGGTTAAGTTAAATTCTCGGCACTTAAAGTGGACGGAGCCGAAAGAGGCCCTCCATCTAAAACAGACTATGCTCTGAACCGGCAGCACTGGGCAGAGGAGAAAACCAGACGGTTCTCGCCTTTCACCACGGGACACTGTTTCATTCTATTACTTATTTATGACACCAAGACACCGCAGTTGGTGACAGAGGAAGGACATAATGTGTTAGCACAGCTGATCCCAGAGGCCGATTCTCCGCCCTCTTACTGCTTGGTCTGACTGCTCGCGCACAGGCGTGAGGCGGAGAAAGCGGATGTGTGCTCTGGCCTGCTGCTCTGGGTGCTGGGAGCTGGCTGGCCCCAGAGAGACTGGTCTGTGTAACTGTCACTGCCATGGCTCCTACTTGGGAAACAGCGTCTGCATCCTTTCTGGACCTAAACACCGGGCCTGTCATGGCTGGCTGCTGAAAATCATCCGCAAGACAGTGAGTTGTGTGAACAAAAACATGTCGCCATGGTATGGACTTAAAAAAAGTCAGTCCAGAAATGGGATCAACGTTTTAAAAAACCCTAGCTTTTCCTTAACGAGTCTCTGCTCCAGCGATGTCCCCCCTCAGCACCATGCTGTCCCCGGCCAGTGCGCCTCAGGGCGGAGCCCAGAGCGCGCGGGCATGTGCTCCTCCTCCATCCTTCCAAAAAGCACACCGCAGTCTCTGAAGCACTCAGCACGGCCACGCCAAACAAGCCTTAAGTGACGCCGAATCCGAAGTGAAGGGAAAAGGTCTTTCCCACTAAAATTCTGGCCCGAGTTCGGCTTTGGTTCTCTTCACCACCCACTTGGGTTTATAGACAAGATCATGGACTCGGGCCAGAGAATGAAGGCATGAGACTGCCATGAACAGGAGAGGCGAGACAATAGCCACTGTCAGGCCCTACACGCTCAGCGCCTCCCACTTTGTGGCAACCTCGGTGCTTCCCTACAGACTCCAGATCAGGGCGGTTCGGGCTTATACAGGCAATGTGCCACCCAGTGAGAGATGAGCCGATGCCTTTTCAAACGCGATGAGTGAGAAGCGCTGCTGGGCATCACAAGTGTCATGGACGGAACTCGAGTCAACCCCAGCGGTCCCACCTGGGCTTCCCCCTCAGCGCCTGAGAGTGAGGCTGCCATGTTTGTTCAGTGACTCTCCAGTGACAGGAAACTAGGAGCTCTATCCACTTGGAATTTAACTGTTGCTACCGGATGGCAGAGAGCATCCTAGAAGAAGTTATTCTGCTTTCTCAAATCTATGTTTTTCCCTCAGGTTAAAATGAGGTGACCATTTGTGTGGCTAGAATCTGAGGGGAAAGAGCGAGTTGCCATGGAGGTGGCTTCAGCTGTTTACAAATCACCCTTAGAGAAATAAAGAAACAGTAGCTGTTATGTGTGGGGGTCTGTACTGTACCTGATTGCAATGTCTGCTCAGAAACTACGGATGCATGAGGAGGAAACAAAGCATCGTTAGTCAACAGCACGGCAAGGCCAGCCAGAGGCTGACTGTCCCTTCTCGGCGCCGCCCCTTCTCTCAAGCTCACGTGACGACCTGCTTTCTCGGGGGCTGCAGGGCAGACACCAACAGAGTGACAGCGAGCACGCAGTCCGCCCTGAGTGTCACCACTGAGGGAACCGTGCAGTGACTCTGCTGTCAGTGCTGGGCCCGCTTCTCAGGCTGCTCCTGTGTGTGTGTGTGTGTGTGTGTGTGTCTGTAAATGAATGTGTGTGTGTGTCTGTAAATGAATGTGTGTGTGTGTGTGTCTGTAAATGAATGTGTGTGTGTGTGTGTGTCTGTAAATGAATGTGTGTGTGTGTCTGTAAATGAATGTGTGTGTGTGTGTGTCTGTAAATGAATGTGTGTGTCTGTAAATGAGTGTGTGTCTGTAAATGAATATGTGTGTGTCTGTAAATGAATATGTGTGTCTATAAATTAGTATGTGTCTGTCTGATTGTATGTTTGTGTGTGTATGAGTGTGTATGTGTGTGCGTACACATGTGCACACACATGTGAATGAGATCATGCACCTGAAAACCTGAGAAGCTGGAGGATTCTGAGCATGGGAAGACACTGCCCTAACATACACCGTTTAGAATCATTTCTGGGACTCACCAATTGATAAGCTCAATCAGCTCAGTTATAACAAAACACAGGCATTCCAAAAAACCCACCATGCTGTGCAAAACTGCGTAATGTCCCAGTCACGGGCTTATGGGAAAATGGGGTTGGGGGAAACAACCGCTTTGGCGGTGACGCCACCAAAGACAGGAGCCCAATAGACAGCAGCACAGCTCTACACGTGTTCACTGGCCAGGGGCCTAACTCCTCCTCAGTTATGAGCCGACGTCGGCTTGCAGCAACAGCCGCGGGAGGCTGAGCCTGAGTCGCTGTGTGTAGGAGGCGGGGCCTCTGAAATGGGCGGAAGGCAGCACCAGTGATGGGAGTGGCTCTCAGCACAGCAGGGACCCGAGGCAGATAGGTGGGAGGTGTGTGCACAGGTGTATGTGTGAATTCTAAAAAGAAGTTTCTGATTTTTAGAGGGAGAGGGAAGGAGAGGGGGAGAGGGAGAGGGAGAGAGAGAGAGAGAGAGAGAGGGAGAGAGAGAGAGAAACATCGATGAGAGAGAATCATGGACGGTTGCCTCCTGCACAACCCCTGCTGGGGACTGAGCCTACAACCCAGGCACGTGCCCTGATGTGGAAATGAACCGGGCAACATCCCGTTAGGTCGATACTCAACCACTGAGCCACTGGGTTGGGCTGCATGTGTGTGTTTTAAATTCTACTCATCCTGCTTCTGCTGGGGGCGTTTTCTGTGTGTGCCTGGCACCATTGCCAGTGAAACTGTGCAGAAACTAAAGCAGAACTGGCATGCGCTCACGTGTTCCCGAAGATGCCAGCCATCTCAGGACCAGTGCTGCAGCAGAACGGGGCTTGTTTTTAAGGAAATGTGCAGGAAACTAAGCCGGTGATTAAGTCTAGGAAACTTGGGGTCCCTCACTTCTCCTTTTCTTTCCTTCGCTGCTTCCTTTCGGTGGTGCTCATGTCTGCACATCCGGGCGGCCCAGGGGAGCACGGGGGGAAGAGGTGGAAGGATGCAAAGCAGCTAAATCTCTGCTGCTGGAAGCAAGAAGGAAGCTTGACCTTAAAAGTGTAGGGATAGCAGGTTTTTAAAAAAATGTTGTGTTTTTTTTTTAAAATTGATTTTAGAGAGAGAGGAAGGGAAAAGGAAGAGAGGGGTGAGGGAGGCATCAGACTCATTGGCTGCCTCTTGCACCTACTGGGTATCGAGACCGAAACCCATGCATGTGCCCTGACCAGTAATCAAACCAGCAACTTTTTCGTGCACATGACACTCCGCCACTGAGCCACACCGCAAGGGCCAGACAGTGTGCCAGAGCTCCAGGAGCGGGCTGTACTGAGCGCCGCCACCATGCCAGAGCCTGCCGAGCCCACAGAACCCACCTGCCAGTCATTCCCAGGAGGAAGGCCCCCGGGAGCAGGGAAAACGGAAGGTTTGGTTTGGAGATAACAGAGGAAATAAAAATGCTGAGTGCTAAAAAGTTAAAATAGAAAAAAACGTAGAGTGAGGAAGTCTAATTTACTAAGTTTTACAATGAATGCCGAGTTTTCCCATGATACCATTTAATATACGTTGCTGATAGGAGCTCCAGTTCTTGTGGTTTAAATTAAAGGCACAATAGCCATATATTTATGTCAAATGTTAAAACTGGAAATAGTGGTGTCCAATAATAAGCAATATTTTAAATCATTAGTCAGCATTACTTAGTATCACTTCAAGCAACAGCAATGAAAGGTAAGACTGAGTGATAGAAACTTTTAGGTGGTGACTAGCAGAATACCCACTCGAGGATTCAGGCACTGATTTCCCAGTAAAGCATTTGTCTGCTACATAGCGAGGCTACTGAAGGCTCTACTAGCTGAATGCCTTTTGTAGTTGGTGTACTTCAGCCATTAACCCCCATCATAGCCTATCAGAGAAAACACGCCTGGGCCTCAGTTTATGGCTTAATAACACCTCTGATCCCCGGCCGGTGTAACTCAGTGGCTGAGGTCACAGTTCAGTTCCTCAGGGCTCAGGCCTGAGTTGAGGGCTCAATCCCCAGTGTGGGGCGTGCAAGACTCAGCCGATGGAGGATTCTCACTCAGTGTTCATGTTTCTAACTCTCTCCCTCTCCCTCCCTCTCTAAAAATCAACAAAAACACATTAAAAGTCTATTTAAAAAATCAAGTTGATAGAAAATCCTTCCAAACTTAAACAACTCAACCTAAAAGTTATTTATGTAAATAAGTTTACCTTTATCTCTGGGCTTTTAGAAGGAGTGTGAGTGACACCAAGCAGGTAGAATATAAAGTAAGTACGCCTACCACGCAAACTTCCAGTGGTTAAAAGTGCTCGCGCTTTGTCAGCTAAGTCACTATTTAGAGTGTTTCCCAGGAGCAAAACGTCAATGGCCTCTTGCTTGGAGCTGTCAAAGAAGTTATTCTGAATCGTTCTAGTGACAGAGCGAGCACCATCTTTTAACTTCCCAGCCTGTTGGGGAAAAAGGAGCAAGGACTTTCATTCTGATCGTGTCATTGTCACGCAGTTGGTATTCTGAAACTTAAGGCGACATAACTGTATGCAATAAAGGACCTCATCCTTCTATTCTGGATAGCGAATCAGCACGTTAAACGGCTCAGGAGGCCACTGCTTCTCTTCCTCTGTGGACCACAGCTCTGCCCAGAGAAGGAGGCTCAGTGCCACCGCACCCTTCGCTGGGCGCTGGGCGCCTAGCACTGTGGACGGGAAGAGTGGACCGTGTGCACCCGGACAGGAATCACTCCCACGTCATCACTGCAGACTCGGGGCGGGGCGGGGAGCAGCAGGGAGAGGGGGGATACATTGCACTCACAGGCTCTTATGAAAGCTGCAGAGGGCTTCAATAGTAGAAAAAAACCCGGAAACTATTCCCTAGTAACTTCATTAGTCACAGCTATAACTGAACAGAAGAATGAAGGCCTAGTCTAAAAAGAAATGTATAAATATAGTTCACATGTAAACCACCATCTACATTTTAGGCCACTGAATTACCTGTGTATCTGTAACTAACAAAAATAATAAACCTGGACTAATTCCTAAAGGGAATAATATAACGTTCAATGAGCATATACTTACTTAGTACGTTAGTTATCATAAAGGTTTATTTTGATCTTACAGATTTTGATAATTGCTTTAAAAAAAAACAACTTTTGCCTTTTAGGAAAATAGCTTAGTTTACAATATATTAATTCCTTAAAAAACTAACAGTAATTGAGGCTTCAAATGTTATTCCCTCCCATATAATTTCATACATGAAAGACATGATTTGAAAAGACACTCACCATTCACATTATCAGGCAATTAATCAAAACGAACCAGAGAAAGGAAGAGAAAGAACAGTGCAGATGTTAGACTTTAGTTCAATGCAGATGAGAAATTAACATACGAAACTTCCTATCTATCAGGTTAGAGTCAAGACCACTGACAACAGGTGACCTCTGTACGTATATTGTCGTGGTCGCTGCAGAAACAAAAAGGCAAGAGAACACCGAAGAGAATCTTAAGGAACAGTTGTAGAGCATCAGGTGGAACAGCAAGAACTAGGTTCTTTGTGTAAAATGAATAAGTACAGTTTAACCAATTTAGGCTTTAAAAAACAGGATCACTTAGAAGACAATATTGAAACGTCAGTACGTGTGACACTGTGATTTGAACAAAAGGCACTGGCAGGCGGGGCCCCTCTGGACACGCAGGGCTGCTGTGACTCCGGAGGGAGGCAGATGTGGGAAGGAAAGACCCAGAGGATGTGTCTCAAGGAGGTTCACTTGCTGCACGAAGAGGCCTAGTGAGGACTGGGGTGACTGTCCTGGTTTCTGTTCTGAAGTAATCTGAGGAACTGCAGAGATTTAAAATTCACCCGGGGTCACGAGCTTTAAAAGGTCAATATTATACATAAAATAATGAAAAATACTTCAAGTGTGTTTCCAAAGTTCCTCAATATGGGCCAAATACTTGACAGGAAAATAGTCTGTAGGTAATACCAGCAATTAAAGTGGAACAATGAGGAACAAAATTATAATAATTCTGCATAATTAATAATTCCACATCTCACATTTCTTTTGACATTTTCTTAAGTCTCATTTTTAAGGCAACATAAGTAAAGCATAAAAACATAGTCATTGGGCCCTGATAATGTTGGGCTCACGATAGGTGTTGCACACACTGTCCACTGATTTATCTGTCCATCCAGCATGTATCATATGTTTATTCAGTAGCAGGCACTGTGTCAAGTGCTGGGGACCCAAAGCAAATATGATAGGACCCTTTATTACAAAGTCCATGGTTTAAAATATCGTACTTATAATACAAACTAGAGGCCCGGAGCATGAAATTCGTGCACAGTGGGGGTCCCCCTCAGCCTGGCTGGCACCCTCTCACAGTACGAGACCCCTCAGACATACCTCTTGCAATCAGGGACTACTGGCTCATGACCGCTAGCCTACCTGCCTGATCATCCCTAACCACTTGCCTACCTGCCTGATTGCCTCTAACTGCTTGCCTGCCTGCCTGATTACCCCTAACCATTCGTCTGCCTGCCTGATCTCCCCTAAGCACTCTGCCTGCCTGCCTGGTTGCCTCTAACTGCCTCTGCCCCCACCGTGGCTTCATCCAGAAAGACAGCCAGAAGGTTGTTCGGCTGTCTGGTCTAATTAGCATATTATGCTTTTATTATTATAGATAACAGTATAAAAAGTAAAGCCAATATGCAAGGGGAAGAATAATTTTTAAAAATGTAAGCATGTTACATACAGGCCTCGGGATTCTCACTAAGTAACTTCCTATGTCTGTCATACAGCCGACCCCGAGACCTGGGAACAAACTACCTCCTGCTCGATCAGGGCCATGAGAGGAGGAGGAGAAGTGAAAGAGGAGAAAGGCACGGTAAGGCAGAATTCTAACGAGGGGCCTTGTCTAATGCGACAGAACCACTCACCTTGGCCTTGCCTTCCAGAGCCCCGGTCCCGGCGTAGATCTTACTGATGGAGTCACCGTTCACCGACCACATGGAGCGGAAAACCTCCTGAAAGCGAGTCACCAGCTGGGGCTTCTCAGCCAAGCCGAGGGCTTCCAGCTGCTTGGCCAGCATCTGGAAGAGCCCAGAGTGACATTTGTGAGTGTACTGACGTGTTCACTGTGACGTGCCTCTCTAGGAACGACCAGAAGTAAACTGAAAACCTGCAGCGATACGACTCTGGGACTGGATTCTGCAAACATAATAGTTTACCAGGCTGTGTTGTTTCCACCATTTCTGTTTTTAAAGTAAAAACCACGTCAATGAAACTTACAAACAACTTAATATTCCCTTGTAGTAAGAATAGCTTTCTGGTTAGATGGTGAAATCATATTAAATTATCCCTGCAAATCATACTAACTTTACTTTGTTCTGTTCGTCTTACAGTGTTTCCCAAAGTGTGGTACGCGCAGCCCCAGGGATACGGGAAGAGTCTGGTGGGGGTATGCGTTGCACCGGAGTTTGGTGGGGATACGCACTGCACCGTGCTTAGCTGCGCCTAATTCTACGTTCTCATGAGTACGAGGGGTACTCAGCGTTATGAAAATTATAGAAGGGGTACACATATGTCAAAAGTTTGGGAAACACTACAAGAACGAATTATTCAACAGCATGGAGCAGAGCAGAAAAAATACTGACCTAGTTTATCTAAATGTGTGCAGAGTAACTAAGCTCCTTTAGGTTTTAGTCTTGGTTCTGTAAGTTTGGATAACAAGGTCCAGAGATTACTAGGAAAAAGAGCTGCTCTTGAACTGTCACAGAACACACTGACATTGGTGCTGTGTGCCCAGGGCCTAGGGGCACGCAGCAGGCAAGGGTCTCTGGCTCCCCACTCCCCTCCTCACAGGGCGCAGTGAGGGTGTCAAGCCATTGCTCTTTCTCAGGATGAACTGCAGCCTTGAAAGCTGCGAGTCCGAGCAGTACACAGCCCCCCGACCTACTTCTCTTATTGGAGTCCAGACCTAATGTATGCCTCGAGTTCACTCAACTCCGTCCTATTTGGGTTTTCTTTGACTTCACCTGTAAGTGCGGTTACTACCCATAAATCTCAAGGATCAAAATCAAAATCCTATGAAAACCCTACACCGGGTTTGACTGCGAGGGCTGATACCAGCACTGCCCCTAGCTGGCAGAGAATGAGGCAAACCAAGCCGGGTCGCCTCGTCATTCAGACCGCTGTGCCTTTAAGAAGGTGGGCAAGCTGGTCTCACTGCTAGGCTGGCTGTGCCTGCTTCACTAGTACACTTGGTAACCACTTAGCCACATTCTCACCCTGACGAGCAACAGTGGCAAGCCACTGAGTCAGATTCTGAAAAGTGTATTACAAATCGTTAAAGGGCCTCAGTCACTCCCTCTCAGAATCCACACCAATGCATCCAACCAGCTAAAAACAGAGCTAGCAGCACCAAGCCGCACAAAAACTCCATCCACAAGGCAAGTGCCTGCTTTCACTTTTCTTGTTTGTCCTATTTTTTAAGTAAATTAAAATGAGAATCTCAAAGCCAGATTTCAGAAAAGGCAAGCAGTAAAATGTATGTAGTTACTTGAGAAACATCTCAAAAGACACTTCTGTAGCAGAGCACTCCGCACACCATGGTGTCATTTGTGAGACACAAAGGACCGCAGCTGCCAGCAACTCATTAACCAACATCCTGGCCCCCATCTGAGGATGCGCAGAGGAAACAGGACCGTGGGGCTTCCTGTTCCTGTCTCCACGCCTCTGAGGACTGCGCTCAGTGGGCTCAGTCCCTGAGGAAGGAGTAAATGAGGACGCCCCCAGCCGCAGCCCTCACTGCACAGGACAGGAAGGACTTTGCCAGCAGGGGGCAGTGGGTCTGTGCTGACACTGTGTCTGTATTTGACTGAACCTGATGGCAAGGGGTAAAGAAAAGGGGTCTTTACACAAAAACCACTGGAGAAGCCGAATCTCACACTTTCATTCTCGCTAACACAGCCCAGTCCTTAGAGGCACTGACTGGCAGGCGCCATGCAGGCTGCACTGGGGACAGGCCGTCCACACGCACCCTACAGGCTGGGCATGGTCACAGAGCCTCCCCACTCCAAGAAACCTTTAAAGGACCGCCCAGAGAATGAGCACAGCGCAGATAGACGTATTTCTTCTTCTGCTTCCAAAAGAGGCAATTACTGGACCAGCAGAAGCAGCAAGGCTGTGTTTATAGGAAAAATTAATAACGGAGAAAACACAGCTCTACTTAGAGAACAGGAAAAGGGAACTAAAAAGACAAGGGATGTTGCGGGGAAAAAAGACTAGAAGAGAAATGCCTTTACTGAACCTACCTGCTCTGGGGCGGTCATGAGAGCCACTGAGAGGTGCCAAGCCATGCACAGGACGGCCACG
The DNA here is from genome assembly GCF_014108245.1 of Pipistrellus kuhlii. Taxonomy (NCBI): domain Eukaryota; kingdom Metazoa; phylum Chordata; class Mammalia; order Chiroptera; family Vespertilionidae; genus Pipistrellus; species Pipistrellus kuhlii. Next base: position 532,923 of record NW_023425605.1, read on the forward strand.
CATAGTATGGCCACCCACAGGATGGTCCCGCACAGGATGGCCACTCACAGGGCGGCCAGCACAGGATGGCCACGCACAGGATGGTCCCGCACAGGATGGCCACTCACAGGGCGGCCAGCACAGGATGGCCACCCACAGGATGGTCCCGCACAGGATGGCCACGCACAGGATGGCCATGCACAGGGCGGCCATGCACAGGATGGCCACGCACAGGATGGCCACGCACAGGGCGGCCAGCACAGGATGGTCCCGCACAGGATGGTCCCGCACAGGGTGGCCACTCACAGTATGGTCCCGCACAGGATGGTCCCGCACAGGGTGGCCACGCACAGTATGGTCCCGCACAGTATGGTCCCGCACAGTATGGTCCTGCACAGGATGGCCACGCACAGGGCGGCCACTCACAGTATGGCCACGCACAGGATGGCCATGCACAGGGCGGTCAGGGCGGCCACGCACAGTATGGTCCTGCACAGGATGGCCATGCACAGGGTGGCCACGCACAGTACGGTCACGCCCAGGACGGCCATGCACACACACTGGTCCCTTACCTCCAGGCCCAGGAAGGCCTGCACACTGTTGGTCCTGTCCAGGCAGTCCAAGCAGTTGGTGCGGACAGTCCCACTCTGGCACCTGCAACAAAGTCACTCAAGTTAAAGAGCTTGTTTGAGGCAAAAACGACAGAACTCAAACAAACCGAAAAAACTAAGGTGATTAAAAGGTAGCATCCACTTTCTCCCCCAATTTCTTACCATTACAATTTTCAAACATACAGGAAAGGTGAAGGAATTTTACAGAGAATATCCATCTCCTCACCAGGCCCTACAACTGTTCCCATTTTGCCTCCTATTCTTTATCACACACTACCTGCTCCTCCACCCTCTTACTCTTAACTAGGCCAGCAGTCAGGAGCTAAGTGTACATTCAGACTTACAACACCGTGGTTCTCTGCACATAAAAGATACCACACGTTTAAGAAATAAACTTTGAAAACCTAACATCTCTTATCTCTACTGACTGTCCTATGAAGTTTCCATAGCATTGATTCTAAATACTGTACGCTGAAAAAAATGTGTTCTTTACTGCAGCTTACCTCAACCTGTATTCTTTTTTTTAATATATTTTATTGATTTTTTACAGAGAGGAAGGAAGAGGGATAGAGTTAGAAACATTGATCAGCTGCCTCCTGCACAACTTTTACTGGTGATGTGCCTGCAACTAAGGTATATGTCTTTGACCGGAATTGAACCTGGAACCCTTCAGTTTTCAGGCCGATGCTCTATCCACTGAGCTAAACCGGTTTCGGCTCAACCTGTATTCTTAATTTCAATCTCTCAATACTTACTTCCTCCTCTACTTAATATGCAAAAGCTAACACTAAATTACACTGAAGTAGATAAATATGTAACGTCTTTCACTTCTATTTGCAATAGTTGTCTTTACCAGGTCAAAAACATTAAAGCATCATTTTAAGAGAAAAGTGGAACAGCCTCGCAGTAACAGGCTGGGTTCAGGAGCCTGAAGGATTCCAGCTCTCACACACCCTGATCACATGACAAGGGCAGGCTATGCCAATGCCTTCATTTCCTCCCCTGCAAAAAGGGGTAGGATAGGACCTCACATGGAAACCCAGGGGCACTGCCTGGCCACAAAGTGACCTATTATTATTACTAGAGGCCCGGTGCATGAAGAGATTCATGCCTTCCTCCCCTTGGCTTCCAGCACCGGTTTTCCTCCAGCACCCGGGACCCAGGCCTTTGCTCCGGTCGGAGTCTGCGATCTTTGTCTTCGCTGCAGCCAGAGTGTTGCTCCTATAGATCCCTTAAGACTCCCTCTCCCCCCGACCCTCCCTCTCACAGCAGACGTCCTGCCCAACCACTCTGCGCTTGGAGCAGCTGGGTGGCCACCAACTTTATCCTTCTAATTTGCATGTTCCCTCCTGATTGGCTGGTGGGCATAGCACAGTGATGGTCAATCTGCATGTTTCTCTTTTATTTACCTGCTGAATTCTCAAGAAAGGAAAACAAACCTAAAATCAAGTATAACCATTATAAACTTTGATTTTAGAAGACAGTTAAGGGTGTAATGTTCAGAGTCATTTCTAAACTATAGCAAAGTTCCAATTTAAAGGAGAGAGAAACAGCAGGCGAACCTTCGAACGTCGTTTCCGTCGAAATGGAAGAAGCCATAATCAAGGAACTTCCGGACCTGAGGCCCGAGGGCGCCGTGCAGCTTCTCGGCCTTGCCGCCCTTCACCATCTGGTGGTAGTCGAAGCTCACCATGTGCACGTCGGCGGCGTGCTCCGAGGCCTTCAGGTGGCTCTGGAAGGGAAGGCAGGCTCACCAGGGGTGGCGCACCATGCCCGGTGTGCGCGGCGACGGAGCCCTCAGGGCGCGGGCCTTCAGCCAGCCGCAGCCAGGCACCGGACGCCATGTTTCCCCCAGCCCTCCTGCCCGTCCCGGGCGCCCTGGCGATGGGCTGCCAGAGAGCTTACGTCACATTCTCACCTGGTGTAGGAAATGAGAAACTAGTTCCACCCACTCACATTTCATGTTTACAATCCAAATTTAATAACTGTTTATATCTGCCATAAATCTCAAAATAAAGTGGTTCTTTTTTAAGACAAAGACTATAAAACATAAAATTATTTTTTTATATATTTGTTCAATACATAAAAATGCTTTGAAAGTTTACCATAAAAAGTTATTCCCAAATGTATAATCTGTTTATAATATTTATTTCACAAAGTTAAACAAAATAGCTGAATAGTTCTGGAGCTCGTTAGATTGATTTAAGGAAATGTTTTCTAACCATCCTGTTTAAGCTTATAATTCTACTAACATCATGGTTTATATAAATTATTGAATTGGTGTTCATGAAGAACATGTTTTCTTTCTTTTTTAAAAAAAAATTTTTTTTTTTTGATTTTTTACAGAAAGGAAGAGAGAGGGATAGAGAGTTAGAAACATCCATGAGAGAGAATCATCGATCAGCTGCCTCTTGCACACCCCCTACTGGGGATGTGCCCGCAACCAAGGCACATGGCCCTTGACCGGAATCGAACCCAGGACCTTTCAGTCCGCAGGCCGTGCTCTATCCACTGAGCCAAACAGTTTCGGCATGGAACATGTTTTCTTTAAAAGGCTTATCTTTCACTTGAGATTCTCACATTCCTCTCATCAACGTGAGCAGGTGTGCTCCTGCTGTACGTCAATGCCTTCGTCATCACCTCAAGGGCTGACACAGTGCCCGGTTTCCAGCAGCGGGTGAGCGGTCCCGGGGGGAGGAGCCCACCAGGGGGAGGAGCACACCATCTGGGTCTGGGCCCCAGGATAGAGGGACACTCGGGGGAGGATCTTCTGCTCCACCACCACAGCACAAGCTACTTCGGGACAGGGTCAACTGCCTTGAGAACTCCCCACGACCCCAGCTTCACAACATCACCCCAACTGCTCCCTACCAGCCCGCAGGCTGATGGCTCCCACAGGCCCATCCTTTCTCTAGGAAGCCACTTCCCTCCGGCAGAATTCCAGGCCTCTCCTGCGAACTGTTCAACACCTTCTTACCTGGAAGGCCTTGCTCAGCATATGTTCCCCTTCCTTGGAGCCAAGCAGATTTATCACTATTTGTTTGCCATACAGCGTCTTCAGTGTCCTAAAATGCCTGTTAAAGAAAGGAAACAGGCACATGTCAGCTGATAATTCTTTTCAATAAATAAGAATCCAGTATTAATGAGAACTTCCATGATCCTGTCTAAGCTCACAGAACCGGTAAACTGAATACAAGTTCATCCCACGTGGACTTCTCATGAACGGATGAGAACTCCATTAGCAGTGTCCTCTACTGTGGGTGCCGAGCCCCCGCTGCCTGGAGCTGCGGGATCCGCCGGTCCCTCCCCCGGGGAGCCCGGTGCTGGCCCAGCACAGAGAACACACGCACAGAGGGCACAGGGCTGCCCCTCACACCGAGGGCATCGCAGCCTCTTTGAGACTGAACCCCATGCACCCAAACCCCATCTACATGTGATCAATATACTTAAAACACGTGAACACCGTGCTAGGCACTTAAATTCTTTTTGCACAAAGTGCCTGAAATCCAGTGTACACGTTACACTCCAGCGCATCTCACTACGGGCCAGTCATGTACCAACAGCGGCTCGGGGCTCGGGGCTCGGGGCTGCTGTGTGGAGACCAGTGCTGCCACTGCTAGAAGTCGTAACACTAGGAGTCACTGTCCTCCAGTTAAGTTAGAAGTCAGGAGGAATTTTACTCGAGCCACAAAACGTAAAATGAGTCAGTAAGTGTAATTACAACAGGTCTCCCTGCTTAACAAGTTCAAATCCGAGAGCACCGTGTAAAAGAACCAGCCCTACCTGTCAAAGGCGGGCGCGTTGGCCTCAAAGCCCCTGGACATCCGGACGCGGTGCGAGCCCACCTGGGACAAGAAAGAGGTGTCACACCAACAGCCACATGAGCTCACACAGACCCCTGAACGGCACCAATGCATTCGCTCCACTCAGAGGACGCCCATACTGACTGCCACTCACCAGTCTCTTAAAGAGACAAGTTCTTAAAAAAAAAAAAAATTTCTCCTCCCAGTTTATTTTTTAAAACGCAACCTCATAACCAAAGAGCTAGAGGTCAGCCATTATGAAACACTGTGAACTAAGAGGAAGTTCTGGTTGTGAAAGGCATGTTTAAGCAGAGACCCCTCACACAGTGCTGACCGTGAGCCAGGCACTGGTCTGCGGACCCCTCGTTCCATCCGCGTGAGAGCTGAGAAGCAGCTCCACTACTACTGTCTCTCCCGCTCAGAAAGGAGTGCTGAGATGCTGAGACACCGCAAGCCAGCACCCCCACCCCCGCCCAGGCCGCAGGAGCAGAGGGAGAGGAAAGACTATTCAGAAGCTTTGTTCTTAGTGACGGCATCTTCCTGCCCACAGAGGCCAAGCTATTATGTACTAAGACACTGAGAGCAAATACGGACACTAAAAACCAATGCACTATGAAAGCATCCAATCTTTATTTATAAAGCATCAAACACAGCAGCTCAATTTCTACGGATGTTGAAAAAACATTATAGGAAAAGAATATCTGATATAATTTCAGGAACTCTGCACTCAGACCTGTGTTTATGAATCTAGCTAATATTATTAGATTGAGTAACAGAACTATCCAGTGAACCAACAGACGATCCTGAAAACTTAAAGCACATGGAAACCTTCAAGAGACTGAAACAACAACATGGAACACCTACCTGCAAGCCTGGCTGCTCCCAGAACAACGGGACCGAGCCCCGGATCTGGATGAAGGAGGAAACAGAGCCATCCAGGTACACGGCCTGCAGAGAGAAACACGGATAAACAGTCCCGCAGACACAGCTGTGACCTCTAGTTAGGAGATAAAACTTACTAATACTGGTTGCACAGGTGGTATCTTATGTCCCACCTCTCACACACAAATTGTTCTAACAAAATATCCCCTGTATATATAGATTGGGGCAAAAGTGGGTTTATAATGGTTTGTGTGGAAAATAATACGATAATTAACAAATAATAATAACACAAGATTAAACTCTGTTTTGTGCATACTCCTAACTGTAAGGCACTTTTGCCCCAACCTGTATTAACCAGAAAAATATCCTGTATAATAAAAGGCTAATATGTAAATTGTCCCCTCAACTGGGAGTTCAAACAGGGGGCGGGGCCAGCTGGCCAACCACCCTGGACCCTCCCCCACAGCCGGCCTGGCCCGATGGGCCCCTATCGGGGTGGACTAGCTAGACACTACCTATGCACAAATTCGTGCACCAGGCCTCTAGTTAGATATATAAACATTGGAATTACAGCTTTTTAAACATTATATACCTTTCTATTTTTTATACACATACCTTTCTATTTTCACATATTTTTTCTTTAGTTTTTCATATTTTTTAAAAATTTAAATTGTGAGTTGGGCTTAAAGCATAGACTAAATTTGCAATTATCTAGTTTCACAGCCGAAAGTATCACAATGTTTAAGTTTAGATGGTTCAAGTATCTACAGATGAGAGTTGGGATTGACTTGATTCGCAGAAAACACTTTCCTGAGTGTCTAGCTCTGTCCACGAGGATTTTAAATTCAAACTAAAGGGCAGGCCTTGTGGCCGTGCTGAGCAGGGAAACGCCTGCTCCAATTTGAAGAGTGTGCCCACTCCAGGGCAGGGCGCTCAGGGTAGCTTATCTGAGCGCCAAGCTGTGAATAACCAGTAAATGGCAGGCCGATGTCAAAAATGGGTTCTGAGCCTTAACCGGTATGGCTCAGTGGATAGAGCGTCGGCCTGTGGACTGAAGGGTCCCAGGTTCGATTCCAGTCAAGGGTTTGTACTTTGGTTGCGGGGGGGTGTGCAGGAGGCAGCTGATCCATGTTTCTCTCTCTATCTCTCCCCCTTCCTCTCTTTAAAAAAATCAATAAAATATATTTTTTAAAATGGGCTCTGAGTCCGAGAAGCACCTGCTACCCACTGTGTCCGCGCCTCCCCGCACACAGGAGCAGTAAGCCCGCGCACCTGCTCCGTTTCCACAAAGTTGGCGACGTGGCCGTCGTCGTTGGTGCCCCGGACGTTGAACCGGGTGCCGGCGCGCTCGCAGCTCAGCCGGGAGATGAGGCAGGCCTTGGCCTGCTTGTGGGCCGCGTAGATGGTCCTGACCTCGACGCCGCCGCACATGAGGCGCAGCAGCCAGTCGTCGCAGCTCACGCCGTAGTGCTGCAGGTGCAGGTGCAGGGACTGGTTCCTGGAGAGAGGCGGCCGTCAGCGGAGCGCAGGCAGCACGCGCCCCATCTGGGACCCGCAGTAACCAAAGGCACCGAGAGCGTGCCGGTGTGTGGTTTCCCACGCCAGGCCTCAGAGGGCTGGGCTGTGAAACCACAGCCCCGGATGTGACCTGCGGCCCAGCGGCAATGCCTGTCTTTACCTTTCCCACACGTCCGTATCTCGTCCGTCCGAGCGGTGCAGGGTTGGCCTGAGCAGCAGAATCTGTCCCTCACCTGCGCACTCCCGCCCTCCCACCCCATCTCCTCCACTGCTCCTTATTCACAGCACTGACTGTACCCGCATCCCATTCCTACTGAGCCAACTAACATTAAATAAGGGAACGTTGGCTTAGGAAGGCAATACTGCCAGAGATAAGACCTCAAAACTTGCCAAGACCGGTTTGGCTCAATGGATAGAGCGTCAGCTTGGGGACTGAAGGGTCCCAGGTTCGATTCCGGTCAAGGGCATGTACCTTGGTTGCGGGCATATCCCCAGCAGGGGGTGTGCAAGAGGCAACTGATCGATGACTCTTTCTCATCGATGTTTCTAACTCTCTATCTCTCTCCCTTCCTCTCTGTACAAAATCAATAAAAATATATTAAAAAAAAAAAAAAAAGACCTCAAAACTAAGAACAACAAAATGAGTAATACAATCCTATTATAACTGATTTGCTCCCGATTTAACTGTAGATCTTATAGCTATTTCTGAAATGAGGGGTCAGTCGAGATCAGGGGGAGCAAATGGGCTTCATGTCACATGACAACGTCCATGCAGTGACAGTGGTGCCTGCCTTGCCCTGCTGCGGATTCTGGGGCAGGGAGGGTGTGGCCGCACGCCCACGCAGCGCCTCTGGAGTGAACGCTGGCCCACGTGGCCGCTGCTCGGACTCACCAGAAGAACCTGTTGTCGGTCGTGTGCTCCTGCATGCTGCGATGGGCGCTCAGACTCAGGTCCAGACTGGCCCCCGAGGCAGACCACGCGAAGTAGAAGCTCCCCGAGCTCAGCACCTTGCGCACTTCGGACACGCGGTCCTCGTCGGGGTCGGCTCGCAGGGGTATGAATTCGGTGGAAGTCACTCGGAACACTTCAGATTCCTGGATTTTCCCCACGGACATGCAGCCGGTGACGAGGACCAGGTAGTGCAGCATGGTGTCGCCTGCAGGGAGCAGACGGCGGTGACTAAGGGTTTGAGAGACGCCATCTGTGAGCTTCCGGCGCGGTGACATCTTTCAACCTGGTTACCTAACCAGATGATGCCGGCGGGCGGAAGGCCGGCCGCCTGTCCAGGTTAATGATGCTGATGATAAACTTACCCAGATTGAGTCGTAAGACACCGAGGAGTCCGTACGCATCCAGCACTTTGGAGTATGTACCCTTGATTGCCTCCTTTTCTGCAGAAGCTACAAAAAAGGGTTCAGGGTCAGAAACAAGACTTGATACATCATGTTTTACTTAGCTATAAAGTCAGAGTTTTAACCAAAAAGTTCTAAATCTACATCGCATTCTTTTTTTTATATATATATATACTTTATTGATTTTTTACAGAGAGGAAGGGAGAGGGATATAGAGCTAGAAACATCGATGAGAGAGAAACATCGACCGGGGATGTGCCCACAACCAAGGTACATGCCCTTGATCGGAATCCAACCTGGGACCTTTCAGTCCACAGGCTGATGCTCTATCCACTGAGCCACACCAGTTTTGGCCTAAATTGGATTCTTAACAAAGGTGTTGTAAAGATACTTTCTCTGACTTGAAGCCTAAATGTTCTTCCCAGAGAGTGAGCCCACGTGCTCCAGCACTGCCTACTGGCCCATCCCTCCCACCAGCGTGAGCAACAAGACCTGATAACCTTTGTTTGGGTTGTGATTTTTCTCTTCTCCCCGCTGACGGTCTGACTGTTGTACCGCTACACCCGGCGCTAGGAGGCCCTTCAGGACGACACAGCTCCGTACCAGAGCTCTCAGAATCAGCCTCAGGCACCTTCCTGTTTCGTTTCTCATCTCCCCCGCCTCGCACCCCCTGCTTAACCACACACTCTCACCAGCGTGGCCGTCTGCACTTCGGACTTGGACTGGGACTCGCCCCGTCTCAGTCTGCCCCTGGCACAGCAGCCGGGCCTCCGGCCTGCAGGGCTCTCCCCCCTGCCTCCTGGCAATTCCCTTCACCTATGACCACGAGGCAGAAGGCCATTTTCTGGACGCCTGTTTGCACTCGCCCAGCACGGCAGGTCAGAGCTGTATCTGTCCTCCCCCCTCCCTTACCAGGCTGCCCGAGGCAGCAGCCCCGTCCTCCTCCTCCGTCCATCCCCACGTCCATCCCCAGGCTAGACCAGGGGTCACACTCAGGGACTGAGCACCGTTTACAGATGACCTCAACCACACACAGCTTCGCCTGGGAACAGGAAACCTGCCGTCTGGCCTTAGTCTTGCTTCTTCTTCTTTTTAAAAAAATATATTTTATTGATATTTTACAGAGAGGAAGGGAGAGGGAGAGAGCGTTAGAAACGTCGATGAGAGAGAAACATCGACTAGCTGCCTCTTGCACACCCCCTACCGGGGATGTGGCCGCAACCAATGTACATGCCCTTGACTGGAATCGAACCTGGGACCTTTCAGTCTGCAGACGGACGCTTTACCGCTGAGCCAAACTGGTTTCGGCAGTCTTGCTTCTTCCACAATAAAGTAATGTTATCTTGCTAATGGGCATACCCCACAGAGTAAGTGCTGTATGGCAGGCTGTTTGATTTATAAATTAAGAAAGAAAAAAACCCCACCTCTGGAACTTTAAAGGAAAAACCTTCCTTGTTCTTAGCAAACACAATGATTAAAGATTTGACAGAGAACCAAAGTGCACCACAGCTAGATCTCAGAGGCAATCACAAACAATGCCTCCCTCACCTACAGCAGCAGCAAGGCCCGGAGCGCTCCTCCCTCTGGCCCCCTCCCAGCCCGCATATTCCTGAAGGAAGAAGCGGAATCTCCAAAGGCACTAAGGGAGGAAACCACCCCCCCCCCCCCCCCCCTGCACATCTTTCTCAACAAGGAAGAAAGATCCCTTTATTTTAGGAAACTCCATGAAATACGTAGAAATATATGATGTAACAGGGAGAGACCTAATGGAATTATTGTCCCATTTCTCAGCAATGTAATCTAGAAAATAATGTGAGTCTCCCACTCAGAGAGGAGTTACAAGCCATGCAGCTTTATTTATTTATTTATTTAATACATTTTATTGATTTTTTACAGAGAGGAAGAGAGAGGGATAGAAAGCCAGAAACGTCGATGAGAGAGAAACATCAACCAGCTGCCTCTTGCACACCCCCTACTGGGGATGTGCCCGCAACCAACTTACATGCCCTTGCCCAGAATCGAATCTGGGACCTTTCAGTTTGCAGGCTGATGCTCTACCACTGAGCCAAACCGGCTTTGGCGCCATGCAGCTTTAAAGCAGAGTAAACAGCCTTTAGAGCACAGGCACTAGTTAATCCCTCACTGCCCCCCCTTCCTGCTCTCCCACAGGAGTCCCAGGCAGCCACACTCTCCCGGCTCCTCTTCTGGCCCGTCTTTCCATCGGGAATACCGTCCGTCACCTTTCCAAATGCTCAGTGCATCCTCCATAGCAAACTCAGACGCCACTTTCCGCCCAACTCTCCCCCCTCTGGCTGCACGTCGGTCTTCCTTCGGTGTCTCGCACAGCACACGCCTGCACCCTGAAGTAACAGGAGCCGGGTCTCCTCTCTCTGAATCTCAGCGCAACACAGACCCAACCCGGAGAGTGGACAGTGCGGTGCTGAGTGTGCATCGGACAGACAGACTGAGAGGCTCAGCACCAAAGGAATTGTTTTGTTAAAATAATACATAAAAAGAGACACTTTTTTAATCCTCACCTGAAGGTATTTTCCCATTATTATTATTATTATTATTTTAGAGCACATGTGTCAAATACAAGGCCTGCGGGCCAAATCCGTCCCGCCAGGCCTTGCAATGTGGCCCGCACCGCGCTGTCATCACTGCACTCCGCTGCGTTTCCATCACAATGACAGTTTATGACTGTTCAGTAAACCATTCGGCCCGCGATTTAGGCTGGATTTTAGATTTTGGCCCCTTCTCTGATTGAGTTCGACACCCCTATTTTAGAGAGAGGAGGGCAGGGAGGATGGTGGGGAGAGGGAGAGAAACATCGATGCAAGAGTGACACATCAACTGGTTACCTCCCACACGTGCCCTGACTGGGGCTGGGGATCTACAGTAACTGCAACCCAGGTCCAGGCCCCTAACCACTGGGCACACCGGCCAGGGCAGAAGAGAAACACTTTTCCCTGGCACGGGCAGTATCTGAATGCTCTCTTATTGCAACTAAGCCTCACAGGGACGTCTGGAAGGTCAAAGGCGAGGCTGTGTGTCCCTGGTGGGACTGAGGGTGGGCGTGGGAGACAGGCGTTGTTACATTACTCCAACCAGGTGTAAACCAGGAGCTTGTCAAGTGCTAAGTGTGTGGTGTTCTTGGCAGAGCCAAGGGCAAGGAAAATGGAAATGGAGTCCGGGCGTGGGGACAGGAAGCTCAGGTCACTCTGCCACCCTGAAGCTCCTGCTCACCATGTCAACACTGCAGTGGCCATGCCTCCCAGCTGGGGGACCGCCGTCTCTGGGTGGCTGGGAGGAAGGGGGGCTATGGGGACAGCCGTCTCTGGGGTGGCTGGAAGGGGGCTATGGGGACAGGAGTCTCTGGGAGGAAGGGGGGCCATGGGGACAGGGTCTCTGGGAGGAAGGGGGGCCATGGGGACAGGAGTCTCTGGGAGGGAGGGAGGGGGGCTATGGGACAGGAGTCTCTGGGAGGAGGGGGGGCTATGGGACAGGGTCTCTGGGAGGAGGGGCTATGGGACAGGAGTCTCTGGGAGGAGGGGGGGCTATGGGACAGGGTCTCTGGGAGGAGGGGGGGGCTATGGGACAGGGTCTCTGGGAGGAAGGGGGGCTGTGGGACAGGGTCTCTGGGAGGAGGGGGGGCTATGGGACAGGGTCTCTGGGAGGAGGGGGGCTATGGGACAGGGTCTCTGGGAGGAGGGGGGCTATGGGACAGGGTCTCTGGGAGGAGGGGGGCTATGGGACAGGAGTCTCTGGGAGGAGGGGGGGCTATGGGACAGGAGTGTCTGGGAGGGGGGGGCTATGGGACAGGGTCTCTGGGGGGGGGGGGGCTATGGGACAGGGTCTCTGGGAGGAGGGGGGCTATGGGACAGGGTCTCTGGGAGGAGGGGGGCTATGGGACAGGAGTGTCTGGGAGGGGGGGGGCTATGGGACAGGAGTGTCTGGGAGGAAGGGGGGCTATGGGACAGCAGTCTCTGGGAGGAGGGGGAAGGGGGAGCTAAGAAAGTTAATGAGAAAGAACGAACAGGGTGACAGAGGGCGTGACCTTCCTAGAACTGCGCCTGGCCTGCGGCTGCACGCCCCGTGGCTGCGGGCAGGGGATTTGCATGCGGGCAGCACAGGGCGGCAGACCAGAGCCTCGGGGTAGGAAAGCTCAGTGATGAGGCAGATGGCACAGCGCTGGCTTCCAGACAGAGACTGGAGGTGGGTGACTCAGCCGCGCTCCCAGACCCAGCCGCAGGAGAGCCTGCTGCACACAAAGGGAAGAATGTTCCACAAGGCGAGGCTTTCTCTGCATAATTAAATAACCAAAACTCCAGCTGAAGACAGTGAACCATCCAAATTAATGGTCCACTTTACACGTTTCAATCTCGGCCACAGGCCTGAACAAAACCGCCCTTCCCACGTTCACGCCAAAGTAGGTGCCGAGTGCTCCCAGGTCCAGCGCCCACCCGCTGGGAGAGGCAGCGCCCCAGCAGCCACACGCACAGGAGCGGTCTGGACGAGCTGGTGCAGTGCCCACAGACTGCCACCGCCTCACGCAGATCCTCTGCAAAGAGGCCTCTCCACTGCGGCTGAGGAACTACGGGCGAGCCGATGAGAGGAGGCGGCACAGGTGCCTGGGCGGTGGACACAGCCTCCGCCCAGCAATCCCATCCCGGACAGCCCACCCACCAGCAAGGTGGGCGCGTGGGTGTCACACCCGCGGCATTCTAACAGGACAGACGCCCGCGGCATTCTAACCCGCGACATTCTAACAGGAAGAGCCACACACGGACCACCACACGGCAACGGAAGTTAACATGCTACTGTCACAGGCTACCACGTGGGTGGTCTCCCACGGGGGCCGCCGAGAGGACGAAGCGGACACAGCAGACAGAGTGGATGGCCATTTCTGTCCAGCTCAAAGGCAGACCAAGAAGTGGGGCCAGGAACCCCCTTCGAGGGTCAGGGGGAGGTCGCTGGGAGAGAGCCCACCACGCCCCACTCCTCCACCTGGGCCGGTAACGTGCGAGGGTCACCATGCATCAAGCTGTGCGCTGATGACTCTGCACTCTTCCACACGTGGAAGGACGTCTGTTTTTAAAGTGCAGTGTTGAGCAGAGAGAACAGCCTGTGTAAAGACCCGGGACCAGACAGCACGCGGCACAGCCAGCAGCAGGTCAGTGTGGCTGGAACACAGAAACCCAGGAGCGCTGGGTCCTGAGTCCAGTGCCAACCGCTGAGGGGTGTTAAGCGGGGAATAATATATTTGTAGAGACGGAGCATTCGGTATGGGAGCAGAAGACCAGGCAGGAAGGCGAGCACAATGGCTCACAAGAGGGGCCCCCTGGACTGGCGGGGACAGAGCAGCAGGGGTGCGCGCAGCCAGGAGGCGGAGCTGCCCGCCCGGCGGGTGCGAGGGCGATGCGGGAGGAAGTGCGCAGAGCGGAGCTCAGGCTGTTGAGGCGAGGCGGGTGGAGTGCAATCCAGGAGGTAAGGACGACGGACGAAGAGCAGGTCTGAGGGAGGAGCTGGCACGACCCCAAGGCTCTCCAAGGCCCACCTCGCTTGCTCCCCTTCTCCCGGGAGCAGCGTCTGCTCGTGCTGGCAGTTGTTTCACACACTGGGTTTGTTCATCTGTTGTTGTTCATGGTGGGAAGGTAAATCCAGTTACTGTGACACCATAGTCAGAAGCCAGCATCCGGTTATGGTCCGGGGTGGTTATATTTCACAGGGCAATTTAGAACATCTGCTAGACCTTAACCTATGTAATAAAGTCTCCTGACGGGTTTCACTGCTCAGGGAGAGACACGGCGCAGTTGGGGTGAGAAGTGGAAGCACTTGGGAGCACTGGCTGGCCGACTCTTGTTGGCTGACCCTGCCACCCACACCGGACGGGAGAGGGAATGTTTGCAGCTCCATCATACAGTGACACACCATCTCCATGTCATCCTTTCTGGGCAGAAAAGTCACCTCTACAGTCACGGCTTCTCTCAGCTTGAACGTTTTTCTTCCAGAGACAGAACACTCCCACTTATCTAACGGGCGATCGTGAAGGCGGGCAGCATGTGGCAATCAAACAGAAGGAGCAGCTGTGCACACTGCGTGGCACCGCCCACTCTCACACGGAAGTCTAGAAGCCGCACTGAACTTGGCCACCAGAGGAACTCGGTCTTTAACGGCCCACCCTGAACCGAGCCATGCCTCCCTCCTGTATTCCTAGTCCACGCCTCATCAGAACATGCGGCCTTTGGACGCCCAACTTCCGTCTTCCACTAGCACCCCTCTCTTTCCCCGTCCACTCCCCTAACTCCCCAATCTCCACCGCCACCCTCACAGCAGCACAAACAACGATCACGGTGGAGAAAACCAAACGGAAAGACGACGCCATCGGAGCCATTATTTCACTTCTCCAATCCTCAGGGTCCACGTCTGTGGTGTGGGGTAAAGCACAACCCACAGAATTAAACGAACTAACACGTCTCATGCCACATCGCCACACGTATGCCGAGATGCTCAGGGACACCTCAACCAACTCCCAGCAGAGCTGCTGGCACTTTATTTTATAACCCTCACCCAAGGATATATGGAAAGAAAGGAGAGAGAGAGAGAGAGAGAGAGAGACAGACAGACAGACAGACACACTGATGAGTCTCCCATAAGTGCCCCAACTGGGGATTGAACCTACAACCTTTTCACAAGTGGGGATAATGCTCCCACCAGCTGACCTGCCGGGCCAGGATGCTGCGGGTGTTTTAGAGGACTGAGCAAGACAGGCCAGAAACGACCTGGAGCCCTCACCAGTCTCTCCCGGGCTGGCCAACCTCCTGTGTCCCTCCCCGGCACCGGTGGGGTGCCCTGGCCTGGCCTGCACCCTCTTACAATCCAGGAGCCCTTGGGGGATGTTGGAGAGCTGGTTTCGGCCCGACAGCGGAATGACCGGTTGCTATGATGCACACTGACCACCAGGGGAAGCACCACTCAGCCAGAAGTCAGGCTCATGGCAGGCAAGTGCAGTGCAGGTGGCAGGAGCCTCTCCCGCCTCCATGGCAGCTCTGGGGATGTCTGACTGCCGGTCATCCCCCGAGGGCTCCTGGACCATGAGAGGGCGCAGGCTGGGCTGAGGAACCCTCCCCTCCAGTGCACAAATTTTGTGCACTGGGCCTCTAGTTTATTATTAATTTCAGAGAGGAAGAAAGGGAGAGAGAAAAACATCAATGATGAGAGATAATAATTGATTGCCTGCTATCTGCACACCCCACACTGGGGTCGAGCCTGCAACCCAGACCTGTGCCCTGACTAGGAATTGAATAGTGACCACCTGGTTCAAAGGGCGATGCTCAACCACTGAGCCACACCAACTGGGCAAAGAATATAGAGAATGTTGCATGCCTGTCAATTTTGTTGTCTAGTTTAGGTTCATCTCTCTCTATATATATATATATCTATATATATATATATATATATATATATATATATATATATATTTATTACAGAGAGGAAGGGAGAGGGATAGAGAGTTAGAAACATCGATGAGAGAGAAACATCAATCAGCTGCCTCCTGCACACCCCCCACCGGGGATGTGCCCGCAACCAAGATACATGCCCTTGACCGGAATCGAACCTGGGACGTCTCAGTCCGAAGGCTGACGCTATATCCACTGAGCCAAACCGGTTTCGGCTAGTTTAGGTTCGTCTTGTTCCCTGTGCCACTTCTTGACTGACCATGTATTCTGCAAGTATGAGTGAAACTGTACTAACACCAGGGGGACAAGATTTCCCAGACACGGCCTTTCCTCCGAGCGGCACCACACAGACGCCGCCCGCGCTCCATGTGGCTGCCGGTGCCCGCTGAGCGCTGTGCGAGAGGTAGCCTCTGTTCAAGCTGTGGCTCCAGAAAGCTCCCTACTGGCCCCGCAACAACAAAACGCACTGTAATTCTGGAAACGTGATTGTTTTCAGAAAAACTGCAAGCTAAAGTTGCCTGTCCTGCTATCTATCATAGAAAGGCCTGTGTAAACGATGCTCAGAAATTGCCATCCCCTCCCCGGCCCTGTGGCTCAGTGGGTGAGTGTGGGCCCATGAACCAGGAGGTCACGGTTCCACTCCCAGGCAGGGCACACGCCAGGTTTTCAGGTTCAATCTCCAGTAGGGCGCGGACAGGGGGCCGCCAACCGATGTTTCTACCTCTCCCTACGTCAATAAAATACATTTTAAAATAAATTACCATCCCAACCCGATTCTATCGGAATTGGGGGCTGGGGCTGGAGCCCAGGCCCTGTCCTTGGGAAGCCGGCCCAGGTGAGTGTAATGCACACCCAGGCCACTGATCCGGTCCGAGCCGCAGGACTCACCTGCACTCACGCTGGGACCGGCCGATACAGACAGAGGCCAGGCTGCGATAGGGACACCTGGCCCGAAGAGAATCCCGATCTGCGAGGAGCTCAGTGTGTCCCCCGACATCCATCTCTGACATGTGCTCGTAACATGGAAGACATTTCATGCGGTGTCTCTGACATGACCACTGCTGCCATCGCCCAAGCAAAGGCAGTGACTGCCAGTAGCCATTGCCGCGGTATCTAGTTTCCTCAGTTTCACTCAGTAAAGCAGGGCAACTAGAGCCTCCAGACACTCCAGCTTTGGGTACACGAAGCCCGATTCCTGCCAGCGGCCCCGTCCCCGTCAACTTTCAAGAAGAATACCTCACACAAGTATGCAGAGACCAGCAAAACCAGCATGTACCAGTAAAAAGCGGTCATCCCGGGGTACAGGCCGAGTTCTACAAAACGAAGGAAGGAAGACAGAGCAGTGAGAGGCAGGGGTGAGGGCAGAGCCTGGGAAGGATGAAGAGCCGGCACTGGAAGGAGGAGAGGGCATCCTGGCAGTCAGGAGAGCGGGCGGAGCCAGGAGCGGCAGGATGTCGGCAGCCTGGCACCGGGAAGCACGAGGAAATGCCAGTGTGTCCTTAAGGAGATGGACAGGGCCGGCGGGAGGGAGGGCCAGTGGCGGCGCCTGGTCTGACGGGGAGGATCTGACCGTCCTCTCACAGGGAAGAGGTTACCCTCCTGTTTAATGTAAAACGGTTAGGAGTCTCCGGGCGGTGAACATGCAGGACGCACTGAGCTTCGGCCGGGCTGGCCAAAACAGAGCCCCGCCCGGGTCTTTCCCTGCAGTGCCCGAGCACAGCGGCCCTTTATTTATTTATTTTTTAAAATATATTTTATTGACGTTTTACAGAGAGGAAGGGAGAGAGATATAGAGAGCTAGAAACATCTATGAGAGAGAAACATTGACCAGCTGCCTCCTGCACACCCCCTACCGGGGATGTGCCCGCAACCAATGTACATGCCCCTGACCGGAATCGAACCTGGGACCCTTCAGTCTGCAGACCGACGCTCTACCACTGAGCCACACCAGCTTCGGCCACAGCGGCCCTTTAACGCGGCGGCTGGTAAAGGGAGCTCTATAGCATAGCACTCCACACTCAATGTCAAGTTAACTTTCTAAGTCAAGTGACTTATAAAAAGGTCTGTTAGCTCTTAAACATTAAAAGCTTATAACAGGAAAACAGAGCATACCCAAGAGATTATACATCCATTACAGAGAGGCAATATTCAAGCTTTATTTTTTTCTCCTGAAAGAATTACTTACGTAGTCTAAATCTAATACAAGAAGTAGAATTAATAAATAATTAAGATAGTATTTTTATATCCTTCCTCCTTAGAATATCAATGTCAAATGGATGGCTGGGGATTTTTTAAAAATAATTTCTTGGCAAAAGGAGAGCGGCGGGAGGTTTGGTCACCCTCAGGGTTCCTGACCTGGGAGGAAAGTACAGAGTAACTGATAACCACAGGTAATGCGTGCCTAGGAGCTGACTGTCTGGATCCCTATCATTACCAGCAAAATTAAAGAAACATTTGAATTTAGATAAATCAGAAAATCAGGTAATGCCATCAAAAACACAAGCCGCTAAAAATGTTTCACATGCTAAGCCGAACATTTCCCCCAAATATTTTTAATTAAGAACTCATAAAAAAAAGAGAATTCATCAGTATAATTATACTTGTAGTAGGAAACAATATGCTATGCAAATTAATATTATAGCAAGTTAAGTTTGGTGTGTCCAAGGATAAAAAGCAATCTGAGTAATGTAAGCCCATACTGAGTATAACCCAACTTATTTGCCAAAATCTTATATTAAGACAATATTCAAATTAATTTTTATTTTTAATTTCACAAATTTGCCCACAAAACAACCCAAAACATATTAATCTACTTTAAAAAAAAACCCTCACACAAGAATATTTTTAATTGATTTTTATCGAGGAGGGGGGAGGGAGGAAGAGAGAGAAAGAGAAACATCCATGTAAGAGAAGTATCAACTGGCTGCCTCCTGTCCGCCCCCCCATGGGGATCACACCTGCACCCTAGGCATGTTCTCTGCCTGGGAACAGATCCTGAAAGAAACGCTTGGGTGTAGGGCCCAGACTCCAACCAACGGACCCACCGGGCCAGAGCAGAACCTAATATTGTTTATGTGGGATATGATAGTCCTTTTCTTTAAAAGAGCCCATCAAAATAACTTTCAAACGACATGAAACCAATCACTTATTCCACATGAAATTTTAAAAAGTGCTTACAATTCTCTAAATGAAAATATAGTAAGGTCCTCTCCATAAGACACTCCAAAAATACAAGTAAGTAGTCATAACAGTCCACGACTACAATTGAGCTGTAAGAACGTCTGTCCATCACAGAAAAAAATGGGAAGCAAGCCATTCACGTCGTGGGATGTGGACTGTGGTACACACGCAGCAATATTTCTCTGAAGGAAGGATTTACTTTTCAAAGCAGCAGGAACCGCTACTAAAGCAAAACCTGTACCCGAGGTCTCATCAGCCCCACCCAAAGCCTGCCGCGGGGAGGAAAAGCCTCCTCGGGAGAAGGAGTCGGGGGTCCCCTGAGGCCCAGCCCCCCAGCAGCAGCCCCCGGACTCACAGAGCACGGCCACCGCCCCGGACTCGAACAGCAGGCACTCCTCCCGGTGCCGGGTCTCCACCATGAGGCTGAAGGGCGGGGGGTCCAGCTTGTGGTAGACCCGGAACCCCTTGCTGAACGCCATCCTGTCCGAGGGCAGCCTGTGGAGCGAGCAGAGCAGAGGTGGCGCCGGCCCCTCCCGCCGCCGGTGGCCCCCCCCCCCGCAGCCGGTCCCCTCCCCCCAGGAGCCGTCCTCCTCCCCCAGCAGCAGGTTCCCCTCCCCCCAGGAGCCGTCCTCCTCCCCCGCAGCCGGTCCCCCTCCCCCCAGGAGCCGTCCTCCTCCCCCGCAGCCGGTCCCCCTCCCCCCAGGAGCCGTCCTCCTCCCCCGCAGCCGGTCCCCCTCCCCCCAGGAGCCGTCCTCCCCCCCCGCAGCCGGTCCCCCTCCCCCCAGGGGCCGTCCTCCTCCCCCGCAGCCGGTCCTCCTCCCCCCGCAGCAGGTTCCCCCGGAGCCGGTCCCCCTCCCCCCGGAGCCTGTCCCTCCTCCCCCGCAGCCGGCGCCCCGGAGCCGGTCTCCCCCCCACACCCCAGCCTGTCCCTCCTCCCCCGCAGCCGGACCCCCGTCAGGGGTCCCTCCCCGCAGCCCGCACCATGCCCGCCGGCCCCCTCCGCGGGCGGGCGGGGAGAGGGCTCGGTCCGCCGGGAGGCTCCCGAAGAGCAGGCGGGCCGGGCGCGCAGCCGGGGCCGCTCCCAGCGCCCCGCTCCGGGCCGCCGCGGGGAGGGCCGGCTCGGAAGCTGGAACCGGCCCGGCCCGGCGGGAGGCCGGACGGAGGGCGCACCCCCCCGGGGGAGGGCACCCCGCGGGGCTCCCGGCTGCGGGGAGCCAGGACGCGGGCGCAGACCTGCCGGCTCCTCGCGGTCCTGCGCGGCCGCGGCCCGGGCGCCGAGCAGCCGGCGCGTCCGCCCGCGTCCGCCCGCGGCGCTGACAGCGCTGTCACCACCGCCGCCCGCCGCCCCCGCGCTCCCCTCCCCGCCTCACCCCGCCCTCCCCGCTGCCGCCGCGGGCGCCGCGGACAGCGCCCCGGGAAGGCCGCCCGCGGCAGGACGTGCCTCAGCCGCCGCCGCCTCACCGCCGCCCGGCTCCCGCCGCCGCCGCCGCCCGCCGCCCGGCCGCCGCCGCCGCCGCCGCCGCCGCCGGAAGCGTCACTTCCGCCCAGCAGCCCCGCGCTTCCGCATTGCACCGCGGGGGCGGGGCCAGGGGCGGGCGTCCGGAGGCCACGCCCACTCGGCGCCTGCTGCGGGCGCGGGGCGGGCCCGGGGGGCTGGGAGCCGCCTCCGCGCGCAGCGGGCGTTGCTCGGCGGGGTCCGCGGCCGCAGCGGCAGGTCCGCAGCCCGGGTGCCAGGTGCCGGCAGTCGGCCTCCCCAGCCCCGCGGGGCGCCCCCGGGGTGCCGGGGCTCGGGGAAGGGCCTGCGGGCGGCCCCCGGCGAGGGGACTGCGAGGGCCGGGCCGCGGGCGGCGCCTGGGAGCTGTCCATGGTGTCGCTGGGCGTCCGGAGGCGGAAGGAAGAAGCCGCTTTGTAACTGGGGGGCTCGGGCGGTCCGCTGCGCCCCAGGAAAGCCGTCCCCGGTGACCCGGCTGTCACCCCGGATGGCACTGAGGCCCGGCGGCTGTGATGGTCACCGAGTGGGTGGCCAGCAGCTTCTGGCTGTGGAACCCCGGACCTAAAGCTCCCTTTCCCAGCCAGCCCTGCTCCCGGCCAAGGGCGGTGTCCTAGGGCTCTCCATTGCTTCCTCCTCAGAGATCTAAATACGGAAATGAAGTCAACACCAGCACCCCAAACGGAATCGAAAACCTCAAACCAGCCCTGGGGAAGGGCTTCCCTGGCCGTTGCTCTTTCTCCCCCTTCCTGCTTTCCTGGCGGCAGCACCAGCAGAATCAGATTCCGCAGAGCACACAGAATCACTTCCCGCCAGGCCTGCCACGGCTGCACTTACCCTTTTCCATCCATTTTGGAGAAGCTGACCCACCCAGGTCCCAGGGTCTGAGTGGCCGTCACTCACTAGAAAAGAGGCCACTTCTTTCCCAGGAGATGCACACACACACACCCACACACACACGCAGGGACTTTGTCCTGAGAAGGAAGGGCATGTCTCAGTGCTGTCTGAGTGAGGATTGAACAGGCCCCTCCCTCGCCTTCCCGTTTATCAGAAGCACCTGGTGGTCTCCCCGAGCTTGCTGGTGCCTCTGACTCAAACAGCCCCTCTGTTCAAAGCGCAGGGCCACAGCAGCTGCTCTCAAGGCTGCATTCTTGCTCCCACCACCACCCCGCTAAGGGACAATTTTCACAACTCACCCCAGGGAGTCTCCGGTTAGAGGAAGTTCCCTTCCCTCCTCTTCAAACAAGCCTCTCGGAACTCCTCACAGCTGTCACCGCACGTCTTACAGGCCAGAGGCAGATACTGATAAGACACCTCCCAAGCCCCCCTCCCGGCCTTATCACCTAGCAACTGCAGCCTGCGCCCTAAGGGCGGGCCAGTGTTTATTCCCCCCTGGTATTAATCAGCAATGCACCAGCCCTTTCCCTTCCGGGAAAGTAAAACAAACTTTCTCTCTGCCTCTCTCTCCTCTCTGTCATGCATTGTTTCACAGCTCCACTCACCGTCAAAACCCTAACACGATTTCCTTAGAAAAACGATTTGCTCTTTGTAGTGGTTGCCGACAGCAGCCTCAGCTTACTACGATGAAGAGAATCTACTGATCCATGAGGGGTGTTCTTTCCAGGAGAATCCTTTACAGTCGGAGATTGCATTTTCTAGAGAAAACTACACGGGAGTGGGTGAGGACGGAATTTTCTTACTTGTTCAAATTAAAATGTGTGTGTGTGTGGTGTGTGTGTGTCCTAGAATGGACAGAAGCTCACAGCTTTTCCAGACCCTTTCAAAACTGATCAGTCTAGTCATGAAATAAGCGCATGCCCAAGGTTTGAAAACACAAGGGCCACTTTTACTGGTGACTTTCACAAACTGTCATTTCTTCTCTTTTCTCGTGCCCTTTCCCTGGTCATACTTCCTTGTTCATTGTCACGCTGCAAACAGCAGGACAAATGTTCGCCCAATCTGGGGAATGCCTTTGGGGTGGGCTGGCAGATGCAGTGAAGCAGCCGCCCACGCTTCCAGGCGAGGCTCCCAGGGCCTGAGGTGGGCTGGGACTTCCTGACGCTTGAAGCACCCCAGGCAGGTGGTAGCGACACCAGCTTCAACAGCCTCCAGGAATTGAAAGCAAACACCTGACTTACAGACGTTGAGTTTTGACCAAGTTATTTCTCCAATGGGCAAATTCTATCGGGTTGAAAGATGAAATTGCCATTTCTGTAAGTCAAAAAAAGCCCAATCTAATAGTCTGACCCCAGTAAACTACAGCTAGGATTAATAATTTAGGAATTACTAATGATTATCCAAACAATGACACAAAAACTATGTCACAAGATTGTGAATGTTGGCAGGTGTTTGCTGGTTACCTTTTCCTTACAGCCTGCATTTTCTCACCTAAAATGCTAGAGCCGTGGTCGGCAAACTGCGGCTCATGAGCCACATGTGGCTCTTCCACAAAATACCACGGCCTGGCTGAGTCTATTTTGAAGTGGGGTTAAAAGTTTAAGTTTAAAAAATTCGGCTCTCCAAAGAAATTCCAATCGTTGTACTGTTGGTATTTGGCTCTACCGACTACTGAGTTTGCCGACCACTGGCTAGAGGATGTTTGGCAAATTGGAGAACATTAACAGTCTGACTCGATGACTGCTGCCAGCTTTAGTCACACAGGTGGGAGCCGACATTGGTGTGGGCTCTGCGGGACCGTCAGCGCAGAGGGAGGCTCCTCGTTAGAACTGCAGGATGTGACCAGCGGGCGCCTCTGAGTTTGGAATCTAAAGTCACAGGCTCAGGGAAGCTCCTGTGGTCAGTGTTTCTGTAAAGCAGCTTAAAATAGCTTCTATAGGCTGTCATGTGCTTTGAATCACCAAGTAGAGGATACAAGGTATATTTTCCAACAGATCTTTTTCACTGGACCACAGTGAGTCCTCTGAGCAAGGCTGTGCTAGCCATTGTGGTGCTGGATGATTCTATTTTTTAAAAACATTGCGCTGGCAGGTTTGGCTCAGTGGATAGAGCACCGGCCTGCAGACTGAAAGGTCCCAGATTTGATTTCAGTCAAGGGCACATGCCCGGGATTGTGGGCTCAATCCCCAGTGGGGGGCGTGCAGGAGGCAGCCAATCAATGATTCCCTCTCATCATTGATGTTTCTCTCTGTCTCTCCCTCTCCCTTCCTCTCTGAACTCAGTATATATATTTGGCATTCAAGTTAGAAACATCAATGATGAAAATCATTGATCAGCTGCCTCCTGCACATCCTACACTGAGGATTGAGCCTGCAACCCAGCCATGTGCCTCAGTCCAGGCTGTGGGTGAGACAGACGCAAGGATCATGATGTGCCATCATCTACAGACATCCTCTGCATCGCGTTCTACGGACGCTGCACACACATGTTCTCATTGTCCTGCTTTTCAGTATGTCGCTAGGGCAGAGCAAAAAACACACAGGTGTCAGCCGTGTGCCTGCAGGAAACACACGTCACCAAGCAGTTAGCAGGTGGCACTGTCCTACATGCTATCCGAGCGGACCTGGCACACACGCCAAGTCTCCCTACCGGAACCCACCTGAAACGCTCCAACTGAGTTAGTCCCCAGCAAATACGACAAAGGACATAAGTGAAAATTAATTTAATGCTTGGCTAAAGCTTAATTACATAGATCATTATCAAACAATAGTCCTTAATTTCTAAAAAGTTCCTCTTTTGAAAACCACAGGATCAGAAAGCATAAACTTTAGCAAGTCCCTGGGTATTTACTCTGCGTATAAACAGTATAGAAGACCATGGATATTCAGTTGCCTGGGTGTGTGGCCAACCAGCAAGGCATATTATTTATTGCATATATAACTCACATATGTGGGATTTAAAATGACAGATACCAAATTCAAATGCATGTATTTGTAAGCCGGTTAAGGAGTAAAATCATGAATGAGCCAGGATAGTCAGCCCCAAACCATGCAGATAGGTTGTAGGCTTATTATTTTAAGAATTAAACTTCCATGTTCTTTCGAAAATCCTAAGTTGCATGTTGAGTTCCATGAGGCCCAAGCTGGACACAGCCAACGTGGGAGGAGCTCACCGCAGCCCCGGATCAGGCCACACCGACCTCACGGAGGCAGACGGCAGCCGCCGCGCCGCCACCCAACGGAGGACCCTGAGCACTGCCAGCCTCTGCTGCAGCAGGACTTCCCAAGACCATTCGCTGCGGAGTAACTTCCTGCCGGTAAAAGGCTTACTCTGTAGAAAAACACCACAATTTCCAGTGTGAAAGGACCTCCATGGCGGTATAAATATCTATATGCATTAATTACACAATTTACACCGCACACATTGTTTACAGAGAACAGTTAGCTGAGAGGGTTAATTGGAATAACCATATAAAATACTTCTGTAAACAAAGTATGACAGGCAACAAGGAAAACATTCATAAAACTTCCTAGAAATCATCTCAACTCCTTTCATTCTGAAGAAATCGCATTTAAGGACACAGTATTGGATATTAATAATGTTCTTTGTATTAAAACCAGCGTCGCTATTTTACAGTAAGAAACTTTACATATATACAGTCTGTACATGAGGAATGGAACACAGCACGGGAGCATCCGGGGTCAGGCCGGCTTCCCCTCCACCAGGGACTTGAACTCCTTCACACTGTGTTCGCCGGCGACAGCGGCCGCGTGGTCCAGCGCGTGGACGCTCGCCAGGAGCTTGATGATCTGTTTGATGTTTTCCCTAAAAGAGGAGAAAACGTGGCAGCGTCCCATGAATTAGTGCAAAAGCCCTCAAGGGAAAATTGGTTAACTTCATGACCTTGTTTTAGGTTTTACAATCAGTTTTTCCAAGAATACATTTTTTAAAGCAAAATAAATAAGAAGCTACAGCATATTTAAATTACCCATAAAAAAACCCCAAACCGTAAAATTTCATGTAGATCAGGGATTTTCATTCCTGCCCAGAATGAAAAAGCAGCAATCTACTTCCCAATTGCTCAGGCCCCACCCTGTCCCTCCACCAGCTGCTCTCAGAACGCTGGAACGGGCTATTGCCCACTCATCACCACCATCGAGACCAGCAGGGTCCCCAGGCTCCGGAACCACTGGCTCCTCAGCATCCTGGCTGGAAGCCATCCTGCCTTCTCGTACATTTTGGCAAACGCAGAAACACCCGTGATGGGGAACAGTCCTGGCCCCGCCCAGAGCTGACTTAGCAGGTGGGCGGTCCGAGACCCTGCGTTTCTGACTCGGCTCCGGAGGGCAGCTGGTGCTGCTGGCCCAGGGACTGCACTCTGACAGACAGTCAGAACCACTTCTGAGTGAGTCACACAACTGACACTAGCGCTGTCTCTTCTTCACACAATTGTAGGAAGAACCTTCCAGCAGAGGACGGACATCTGTGAAACGCCACCAGGTGGAGCGCGTTGTATGTGCACTGTGCCCGCAGGCGCAGAGACTGCTGTGCACAGGCCAACGCGGTGATGTTTCACTCCAGACAAACACACTGTCTGGACCCAGCCCGACCAGCTGGCTCAGTGGCTGGATGTCGACACATGAACCAGGAGGTCACAGTTCGATTCCGTCACGGCACAGGCCTGGGTTTTGAGCTTGATCCCCAGTGGGGAGTGTGCAGGAGGCAGCCAATCCACGATTCTTTCTTATCCCTGATGTTTTTATCACTCTCCTCCCACTCCCTCCCTCTCTGAAATCAATTTAAGTAGACAGAATTCACTAAGAAAATGTAACACCGTGAGAAGAAATATTAGTGCTAATAACCACCAACACACAAAATGGAATTAAGATATAAAGCAAAATTACCTGCCAATGAATTTTAACATGAAAATCTTTACTACCTACTTTGCCTTAAAATTTTATTTTTATTTTTATTGATTTTAGAGAGAGGAAGAGGGAGAAAGAGAAACATTGATTGGTTGCCTCCTGCACGCCCCCCTAACTAGGGATTGAGCCCAAAACCTGGGACAACACTGAACCAGCTGAGCCACATCTACTTTGCTTTTAATTTTATCATAAAATATAGCAAAAGTTTTCTTTGGAAAATAAGGTTCTTTTTTTCCTTTTACAACCTTTGATAAAATTAACGTGTCAGCTACTCTCCAAAACTCTCAAGTGATGATGACCTTGTGTTAGGGGTACAGAAGCCTTTTCTTTCTTTCTTTCTTTCTTCTTCTTCTTCTTTTTTTTTTAAATATCATTTATTGAGTTTTTACAGAGAGGAAGAAGATAGAAAGCTAGAAACATCAATGAGAGAGAAACATCAATCAACTGCCTCTTGCACCTCCCCTGCTGGGGATGTGCCCACAACCAAGGTACATGCCCTTGACCGGAATTGAACCTGGGACCTTTTATTTTATTTTATTCTTTCTTTATTTTATTTTTTAAAAATATATATTTTATTGATTTTTTACAGAGAGGGAGAGGGATAGAGAGTCAGAAACATTGATGAGAGAGAATCATCAATCAGCTGCCTCCTGCACACCCTCCACTGAGGACGTGCCCGCAACCAAGGCACATGCCCTTGACCAGAATCGAACCTGGGACCCTTGAGTCCACAGGCCGACGCTCTATCCACTGAGCCAAACCGGTTAAGGCTCAGAACCTGGGACCTTTTAGACCGCAGGCTGACGCTCTGTGCACTGAGCCAAACCGGTTTTGGCTAGAAGCCTTTTCTTTATGCCTTCATAAAACATCCTGTTGAAAAAGATTAGGTAAAACCACAAAAACAGAAAAAAAATGTGTACTTCTGGAATGTTTACTAAGACCAAGTCAATGTACAGTTTAAAGTAAAATATAAGCATGTCTTAAACCATTTTCTAATACTGAATCTAACAATTTAGTAAAAACGAGGTCACCATTTCATTAAATAATCACAACTAATTACCTTGCATTTCTTTTTTCCACATCAGAGCATCCAATGCTGTTTCTATAAATTGTATCTGCCAAGTGTACGAGGTATCGACAGAAGTTTTCTAACTGAGAAATAGTTCTTTCTCCTTTCAGGTTCACGAACCATTGCTTGGGGAAACAACTGATTACCTATGGAGAAGACGCAAAAGGAATCAGAATCCGCAGACGTGTCTGAAACCTGAGTCTAAAGAACTAGAAGACTAGCTACGGGGCTTAGTTACATATCAGTTATATAACTAATGACCTTGAAGGGATGTTCTTTCAATCTACAGTAACTATTGTCATTGTCCTTAACGTACTTGAGTTTTTTTACTTCAACACATAGCAAAAGGTACTCAAAGCAAAAGGCAAATGACTGGCCAATAGTTAATACGTTAGGGACATAACATTGCTAACCAAAGGCTTTATTTACTCTCTCCAGTCTTCCGGAAGCCCTAAATGGCTGGAATGCTCCTTTATCCGCAGCTTTTGGTTTAAAAACCAGTGCAGCATAAACACACCACAGGGAGTTCGAAAGAGCCTTCGCGAGGTGAGGACACTGCGGCAGCACACACCCAGGCGAGGGCGGCCGAGTCCCGCCGTGGAAGGACAGCCCTCCCAGGGAGTCAGGCGTGCAGACAGGAGGCCGAGCCCCAGAGAACCAGGGGTGCTTGGAGAGATGACCCCAGGGCTGGCCTGGGCCTGGCCCAGATGGGCCCGAGCAGCATGGGCCAGAAAGCAAGACAGTGTCCTCCAAAGTGAGAGGACATGTCCGGCCACGGAAGTCCACCTCAGGGACTGTCTCTGATGCAATCTGGGATAGTTGTTGGCAGAACCTGGATCTCATGGGAAATTATCCGACAGAAGAACCGGCCTGTCATCTCAAAAAACGTCCAGGTGACGAAGGCCAGGACGAGACAGGATTCCCCAGGTTAAAGGAGACGGAGAGACGGTCAATGCCTCCCCTCACCACTGGCGCTGGGGCAGAGAGCGGCAGGCACGCTGCTCCTGGTGCGGAGGCTGCGGCAGCCGGGGCAGAGCACCCACGCTCACAGGAAACAGGGCATCCGAGCACGGCTCAGACAGACCCTGACGTTGTCCCGGAAAAACTCCCTTCGCAAAGCTGCCTTAATTTTGTGATTGTTTCAAAAAATATTTTTTAAAAGAACAAATTAGGGAACTCCGTATAAAGTAGGAAACAAAACAGTATTTAAAAAAAATCATATCTTAAGTTAGAAAATGAATATTTCTTTAGTAACATTCAAAATAGCATTCATTCAACTGTTAAAAAATTACCCTGAAATTAAAACTTCTATTAATAGCTGCAAATTTAGTGATATACATAGATGAGGAGATAGAAATACACATGTACAATAATACACATTTTGTGCAAAAAATGCAGTGTTAGTTTGTTTGAAACTACCTGGGTCAGACCTCACACTAAGTCCAAAAATCAAAGGGCTTTTTGTAAAATCTCAAATTTCTCTTCAAAGAAAGCAATTCATGTTAATGTATGTGCCTTGGAAACAACAATATGTGTCATTTAACTCACGTTTTGGGCTTTTTTTATGCTGTCATCTCCATATTCTGAGTTCTGAAAAGCCATGAGAATATACCTATTTAATAAGCCGTCTATTGATAACTCCTGGAGAGTTTTATTGGAGAAAATGCCATACCATTGAAGAAAATTCCCTAAGAGCTAGAAAGAAGAAAAAAACAGTGAGGGCAATATCAAGAGATTCAATTAAGTACAAATAAGTTAATTACTAGTCAAATAAGACACCATTGAATACAGAGAACCTTGTCTTGCAAGAGTACTAACAAGCACTTTTATAGGCCCAAATACTTCCCAGAACAACCCAACATTTCAATTTTTATTTTTAATTAATTGAGGCGTCACCCTTTCTGACTGCTACACTTGTGTTTGCCGGATCTTGGCAGGCTGGCCTGAGCGAGGTCACAGGGCAGCTCCGGCCCCTCCAGCTCCGTACATGTGGCCATCCTGTGCCATCCCCGGTCATGTCTGGTTCCCAGCGTCTCTCACTCAGCGAGCAGTAACACATCCAACCAGCCGGTGTGGCAGCAGCCAGGATGTCATTCTTGAGCTCTCCCCCAAGGTGGTGTGACCCCAGCTGCACCGTCTACCTGTCTCTCAGCTTCCTCTGCGCCTCCCTAGCTGGGCCCTCCCTCCTATCACTCCGGAGGGCAGGAGCCCGGTCAGCCTGGCTCAGCAGGGCACTCAATGGCGGGCTGATGACTTTTCCCCGGGATGGTGCACGGCTAGTGCCAGTCCAGATGTGAACGGAAGGAGAACTAGTCCTCCCCCGGAGGCCGGAGGGCAGCAGGGATTCCTTCTCCCCAGGCCCCGCTGAGAAAGCTGCTGCAGAGCAGCCTGGCCGCAGCTGGACTCCTCATCCACCGGAGCCCAGGCTCACTGCCCGGCAGCATCACGTCACGGGCCCATGAGGACCAGCAGGATAACCTACATAAGAGTGGCCCAGCCAAAACTGGTGTGGCTCAGTGGATAGAGCATGGCCCTGAGGACTGAAAGGTCCCAGGTTCGGTTCCGGTCAAGGCCATGTACCTTGGTTGCGGGCACATCCCCAATAGGGCGTGTGCAGGAGGCAGCTGATGGATGATTCTCTCTCATTGATGTTTCTAACTCTCTATCCCTCTCTGTAAAAAATCATTAAAAAAAAAAAAAAAAAAAAAAAAAAGAGTGGCCCATTGGCTCACAGTGAACACCCAGTCAACACTCCTTTTCTATTTCCATAATTACTATACTTCCTGCTCAACCCAGTATCTCCAAATTTTTGTTCATGCCACTCACTTCTCGCTATAAAAACCCTTCTATGACCCCCCCACCCCCACGGTCAGTTCCTTTCCACAAAGGTGAAAAGCAATTCAATGAAGACCAGTTTATTCAGAACAGTGCTACAGCAGATGAACTTCAAACAGGCCTCACACTCTGCATAAGAAGTAATATGTAAATGCAAAACCTAAAGCGGGGAACTTCTAGAAGTTCCAGAGGAAAAACGTGGTGGCCTTGGCGGCAAATTCTTCGTGGAACACTGAAAGCACAAACCGTCACAGGAAAAACCAATGAATTGGCCTTCGTCAAAATCGAGCATTCCTGCACATTGCACAGTGTTAAGAGAATGAAGACAGTCCTGGCTGATGTGCTCGGTGGTTAGAACATCAGGTTTGATTCCCAGTCAAGAGCATGTACCTGGGTTGCAGTTTAATTCTCCCACCCAATCTGGGCATGTTTGGGAGGCAACCAATACATGATTCTCTCTCTCCTCTTCCCACTTCCCTTCCACTTTATCTAAAAAGCAATGGAAAAATGTCTTCAGGTGAGGATTAAAAAAACAAACAAACAAACAAACAAAAAACCAACAAAATAAAACAAAAAAAAAAGAAGACAGATTACAGAAAAAAAGAAAAACCCTTTGCAAATCCTTTATTCGATAAAGGACTTACTGGTATATCTAGAATATAGAATCAAAGCTCAATAATAAAACCCAATTTAAAAAAAATGGGCGGAAGGTGTGAACGATACTTCAGCAAACTACACACAGAGATGGCCATTACGCACTTCACATGCTCAGCACCTCCAGTCACTAGGGAGGTGCAAACGAAACTGTAAGAGATGCACTATCCCCCAATAGAAGGACTTCGAAGACAGCCGGCCAAACCGCTGGCAGTGGCCAGTGCACTGTGTGGTGAGAGTGAGAACGGAGTGCCTGGACCGCTAACACAGTGCTGGTCTGGAAAACAATCGTGCCTGCATTTACCCAGTGAAATGACACTGGTTCCAGGGAAAATCTGTGTGTGAACACTTACGGCAGCTTTATTCTAATTACCACAGCTTTATTCTAATTACCACAAGCTGGAAACAGTCCAAATACCCCTCAGCTGAGGCGTGGAAAAAAAACAAAGAAACTGGTGTATCCACTGAGCAATGGGTTACCACTTAGCAATAAGAAGCAATGACCTACGATAACACATGACACTGAAAAACTTCAGATGCATGTTAAGTGAATGGAGCCAGACTCAAAAGGCTACTGACTATGTATGTAATTCCATTCATAAGACATTCCTGCAAAATAAACCATCTCTATATATAAACGCTTAAGTGACTGTTAGACTGTTAGCTGTGATGCGTATGACCCCTGTGGGGCAGACGCTCAACGCACAGGCATGGAAACATGGAACTGACTGATGGATCTCAAAGGGAAGTGGGGAGAGGGAAGGGCAGGAAGAGATTAACTGAAGATTTTATCTGCACACCAGAGGCCTCATGCATGGATTTATGCACCGGTGGAGTCCCTCAGCCTGGCCTGCGGGGATCGGGCCGAAACCAGCAGTCTGACATCTCCCGAGGGGTCCCATATTGTGTGGGGGTGCAGGCCAGGCTGAGGGACCGCCCCAGTGGACGAATCCGTGCGGGCCTCTAGCAGGACCATAAAAAGGAGTGGCCGGGGTGGGGGGTGGGCTTGATCACAAAGGGCGTGGGGATTTCGGGGGATGATGGAAGTGTTCCATGTCCTGATTTGGGGAGTGAGCATCTGACTGAATTCATGCATCAGAACCAACAGGACTCTACACGAAGGAGTCAGTGTGACTGTGTGTAGACCAGTTTCCCAGGACTGGGTGCTCCTGCCTCATCCTCCCTCCCTCGAGCTACCCCGACTTCTGTTCTTCCGGTGAGCCTGCCCCTCCCCTCCCCTCCCCTCCCCGCCCCGCCCCTCGGGGCCCCCTCCCGATGCCTCTGGCTAATAACCCGCTGTGGCCTCCTCGGGGTGAGAG
The DNA here is from genome assembly GCF_014108245.1 of Pipistrellus kuhlii. Taxonomy (NCBI): domain Eukaryota; kingdom Metazoa; phylum Chordata; class Mammalia; order Chiroptera; family Vespertilionidae; genus Pipistrellus; species Pipistrellus kuhlii. The sequence goes on from NW_023425605.1 coordinate 564,897, forward strand.
GGTCTCTGCTGGCCCCGGGCAGGGCCTCCTGCACCGGACCTTCTCCACACCGGAGATGCCTGGCCTCTTACTCCCGCTCTCCGCCTCCTGGGCGCCCGATTCCCTCCCGCAGTGCCCAGCGCTGCTTTCTGAATAAACTGTGGCCAGCACGGTGTTTTGCTGACCAGCTTGCATCTGACTTCATTGTCTCCTAGGGAAACATTAAACCTGAGTAAACTTTGGGAAGAAAATAATCTTGCAAAATGGAAACTTTGTGTATGTGCACAGATCTAAGCCTGTGGAGCTAACCAAACATAAACATATTTTTCAAGATATAATATACAGTCAGGCAAATCTGAAATCTCTTGGATACCCCATACATACCTTAACCGAAGACCAAAACTGTCGTTGGAAAAACAAGTAAGGCCCCGAGTTTTTATTTTCTAAGACACTGAAAGAGAAACACACATGCTCAGTGTTTTATAGACAGAACAGCGATTCCCAGAGAATATTTCTACAAGATGAGTGAGCAAAAGAAGTAACTGAAAACTTTCCAACTACAATGACTTTGAGAAGTAAGGGGAATATATTTTGGATTCTAGTTAAGGGACAATGTTCCTCTGAGCTTGTCTCCTTGGCGACAGGCTCCCATCACAGAGGTCAATGTGTATTTTAAGCGACCACTCATCTTTCCAAGTTCCAGGAGCCTTCCCAGGAAGGTAACGGAGACTGTCAACATCCTTGACGTCCTTAGGAGTTCCTTGTTACTTACTTTTTGGGATATAAGGGCATGAATACATCATCATCCAAAGTTCTCCTCATTCTCAGCAAGAGTGCCTTCAGATACACCTACAGAGGAGCAGACAGATCACACACTGCAGTGAGGGCGGCGATAAGACTCATCAGCCATATTCCAAAACAGAAAAGTACCAACTCAGAGTGGACTCTCTCCTCCGCCTCCCCTTTCCCACTGACAGCCGTCCCAGCAACCACCCTCCTCTTAGTCCCGCCTCTGCAACGACAGACAGCAAGGCTCCTCAGAACCCTTCAACCTCAACCTGTGAGCAAAGACTACGACAGGCACAGGCCTGCCTGCTCGCACTGACAGCCCAGAAGCAGAACCACGACCAGAGCGCCTTTTCTGAGCAAACGGCACACCCTGCCACGGGAAACAGCAGCCACATGACGTTTGGAAACTGGTTATGAAACAGTGCCTGTGGCTTCACACGCTACTGGACATTTTACCACTTAAATACCAATTACTACCTATTCTAGCAGTCGTACATTTTTACCTCCCTAAGAACACGCTCTTACAGGGCTGTGTGAATAGCCCCCTGGGAGTTAGGGCGGTGGTAAGAAGGTGAAAACGGTAAAACCAAGGGGTATCTGGACCCATTACCGCACCTTCCAACGCAGATACTTTAGACTGCGAACTACAATCTCCAAGTTTGTTATTTCAGGCTTCACAGGACCCCTTTCCAGCCGCCTTAGAACACAACCCATCCTCTCAACTCCTGCTCATCTCCAAAAGAAGAAAACAAACAAAACCAAAACCCCTTTCTTTCAGAGAACAGTGAGATTACCTGTGTGTTTTTGTTTTCTGCGTTCGCTACGGAAGGATATCCATTCACTAACTTTAACGTGATCCCCACCATCCTGGACGTCTGTGTGGTGGAGAAGGGGTCCCACATGCTCTCGGCGATCACTGTGGGGGAGGGAGAGGGGCTCAGACACAAACGCCACGGCAGCAACGGGACCTGATGCGGAGCTCGCCAAGCAGTCCGCTCACACAGGCGGCCTCTCCTCTGAGCTGAGCTGTCCCTGTCACACACCCGGGAATGCCGGGGTGAGGAGGAGTGGAGCGGGGACAGACTCCTCTATTTTCTGCTCACCAGTGAAAATAAATTCGGGGGGAAGATTTCAATACCCTAAATACACTGTCCCAGCACCAAGAATGTCTAACTAAAAAAGCTGAAACTTACGTTTAATACTTTCAATCAGTTCCTGCATCAATTATTTCTAATCTCGTGAGAAACAGCTGAAAGTAATGAAATTGCTCTCCAGAAGAGTGTCAGGCAGTCTCTAACAGCCTCTCACACTGGGCACTGGATCAATTACCATCCCAGCTCCCGGCCCCTCTAGTCGGAGCTGGCCGGCGCGGGGAGCTGGCCCTGAACGGGCGCCGTGAGGAGCACGCGGACAGCGCCTACCTGTGAGCTTGGGGAGGATCACCTTCTCCACGATGGTGGGCAGCAGCGCGATGTCCACGTCCTCTCTCTCCTGCTCGCGCTCTTCACAGCCATAGAACAGCAGCGACTCAAACCACAGCATGTTCTCAAAGTCCCGGCACTTGGCCTACGAAAGGTTAACACGGTCACCGACATGGCAATGGAGGCTCGTTACAGGAGCAAGACCCGGACTTCACCTTCAGTCACAGTGGAAACGCTGCTTTCAGACCGCGCGCTCAGGCGGCTAAGGACTAGGGCCGGGAGGACGGGCATTGGCCGGGTAAGGACGCGCGGAGCTCAGGACAGGGACTGGGTGCAGGGAGGCGGAGCTTGGGGGCTGCGGGCAGGAGGGAGCTCCTCTGGAGAACTCAATGCCATAGGCCTCAAGAGCCTTGGCCGTGTACTGCGGACTCACACACGTGCCCGTGCACACAGGTCCTTACAGGCTGTGCTGCGCACTAACGCTCTCATGCATGGGGACACGCCTTAGTCTGGCAAAGAGCGACAGGGCTGTGAGCTGGATCATTCTAGAGCTCCCATTTTCCCCCTAATCGTTTCCATAGCTTCGACCTCAATTCTTTTTCAGTTTAAACGTTCAACCCAACCAATCCCACTCATGCCCATTCGTATTTGGTAACTTCCAAAACCCTCTTAAACACAACCACCAGACACATGCAGTCAGTCCTGGCCTCCTCTCAGATCTGAGGCCAGCAGCCTACTGACTCCACCTGCTGGATTATCACCTCGCTCATTCGTTCAGGCCGAATTTCACACCCCAGAGGCTCTGAGCTCAGCTCAATGGACCAATTCTTGCTCCCCAGGCCCGGTCACATGGAAATTCAGGGGCCGAGAAAGGCTTGCTGGGAACAGCAGAGCGCTCTCGAGGAGAGGGCCTAAGCAGAGAGGTCCCCGAGGAAGGCCAGCTGCAGCTGGCGCCACCACCGCGTCACGCTCTCCCGAGGAGTGTGCGCCTTGGCGCCCGCCTCTAGCTCTGAGATGAGCATTCCCAGGCCCGGGCACTGGCTTCAGGCAGTGGCGGAGCCACCCACCTCCAGAGGCGTCCAGGTGAGGAGCTGCAGCCGGATGAGGGGGTTGAACAGCTTGGGCAGACAGAGGCCGATGTACGCATCCTTGTAGGACGTGTAGTATCTTGAACGCCAGGCTTCGAACTGGGATTTGATGCAGTCGATGGAGCAGAAGCTCTCCAGGACATCTTCAAACACCTTGCCGGACTCCTTTGAGATGCGATCTGAAAAGAACCCACCCCACAGAGAACATGGTGAGCACGAGAGAGCCCGGCCAATGCCGGCAGCGCTTTCTTAGCAGCCAGCTCCTTACCAAGCCTCACTTAGGGGGAGGGGTGCACAGGGAAGTGTACGTTCCCCGCACAGAGCAGGAAGCCTTTCTCTGCCCGGCTCAGTCCGCACCATTTGCTATTACACGGGTTAAATATCACCGTCCCCCAACAATTCAGTTCAAACTTCAGTCACCATGGCACCCTAGCAAGTATGTAACCACATAAAGTACCAACTCCGCTGCCAGCTCTGCAGTCCACAAATCCCTGTCAGACACATGCACATCCCATCAGTGACCACCATGCCGCTTCCTCCGAGTCAGCTGGCGCCTGCCATGCCCACAGACCAGCCGGGGAGAGCGCGGAGGCCCTTCCAGGGAGAGGCCACATGGCGCCCACGGCAGTCTTCCCAATGGGGACCTCAGTGTGACAACCTACTTCTCAAAACCCGCCGAACACGCCAAGAGTGGGGCTACCTGACACACGCAACAACAAACAGCATTGTGTCTGAAGTATCTTACCCCAAAATAATAGTAACTTCTCTAGTCAAGGGCTCAGAACTAAATTCCAGTTTACAAGAAATACAGTGAGTAGAGGAACACGCTAACTCCACGAGCAAACAGACAAATCTAGACTGAGGACATTCTGCCAGACAAGCGGCCTGCTCTTTTCAAAAAGTGAAAGTCTTAGACAACAGATGGATGACAGGAGTGTGTGTGTGTATGTGTGTGTGTCAAGTACGGGTGGATGTTCATTTATTCTAGAAAAAAGAGCGCTAACCATCAAATGCTGGGCAGGAACCTCGTGTAGATCCTGGTTTGGAAAACACAGAATGTTGTGGGGGCTGCTGAGGAGGAAACAGATGCGGGTAAGAAATGTCGGTTCAGTGTCGAGGTGCGAATGGCCTTGTGACTCGGGAAAACACACTTGTTTCTAGGAGACGCACACTGAAGCTTTCAGGAGTGTCGGTCAGGATGTCTGTGGGTCACTCAAATGGCTCAGAGACACCATGGACAGGAAGGGTCGGAGCAAACCTGGCGGCGGAGTGGCCCGGGGACAGGTGTGCGGTAACCACTGCGGGTCCGCTGAGTCTTCTCTGTTGGGAAAGCTCACTACAAACAAGTCCCCACAGGGGACTGCAGTTGACATCCACATCGTAGCCCACGGGCGGAAGGGCTTCCACTCGGGGCCCCTCTGGAAATGCCTGGCGCGGACTAACCTCCCTCTTGGTGGGAAATACTCGGGGCTCCCAGGCCTGGGGGGTCCCCAGGGCTGCGCGCTCCACTGCCAGGCTCACCTCCACTGACAGACGCCCTTGGACCTGACACCTCTGCTGTCACGTAGGTCCTACGATTCTCAAGTTCAGCAACACTCGCTCTGCAACCCATGACAAGGCTCCTGCCCAGGGTTTTGAGAAGCAGGCTGTCCCACTTAGACCCCATGACAAGGGCCACGCTGGCTGGAGACCTCCCCATGACGCTCACCGCACACGAACCCTCACACTGTCACCTCCAGTGGAAGCCACACCCCAGGACCAAACGACAGGTCTCATTCCCAAACAGACCGACCTTTCTCCAGGTTGAAGTTGGTGATGTCGGTAGACGTCTCCTCGTCGTCACTGGAAAGGCCTTCCAGGTGGTCTGCCATCTTCCCCGTTTGCTCTCTGGCTTGTCGCCGCCGAGTCCTAAACAGCAAACACGGAGTTCATACCCAAGGCAGACCAGAGCGCCGCCTCCCTGCCCGCCGCCAGCAGCAGCGCCCGCTGAGGTACCTCCTGGCCTCGCGCTCGGCAATCCGCCGTTTGGCATGCTCCTGATACAGGGCCCGATCCCGCCCAAAGGAATCGAGATTTGGTGCCATCAGAGCCTTATCTGCAAAACAGCAATGGCCACAATGAGAACCCTTCTCCGACCCCCCTGAGGAAAGAGTTTGCACAGAATCAGCCACATGACAGACACTTGCTAATCTCAACAGCAGGATCTGCCGGGCCTGAGGGTCCCCAGATCGCTGTCCGGCCCCGCAAACCTCCTATGGCTGTCCTCGCCAAAGGAGCAGAGCGCCAAGTTCCACTGCCCGCATGAGTGAGCCTGGATCCAATCCCTGTTTTTATCCCTAAGTCACAGGGCTGATGCGATCGTGACGACCACATAACACATCTACGTTACCTCTGCAAAGGGCAGACAGACATGTGGAGTAACATGAAATGACAGAAAGAAACACGCGTGGGAGGAGAAAACAGCTTGCTGCAGTTTGATCATGCATTCTGGCTGCAGTTCGATCATGTATTCTGGCTTTGCTGTGCAGCCATGTCTTCTCTGTCACTACTGTCAGAACCAGGGCAGAATCAGCGTGTAGACTGGAAACTATCTACCAGGACAACTTCTGCTTCTCACACTCCTCTTTCAAAGCAGTTCCCTTCTTCCTTTCCTTTCCCTATTTTCCACCTCTCTTTTCTTAACTTCCTAGGGCAACTTTTTAGTGTTAGCTTCCAACCTGCCTGTTTAGATGTATTTCCAGGTGCCGTATTTTCAGTTTCCAGAGGCGGCTCTGTTCTCACAGCTCTTTCCTCAGCACCCTGCCTGACGTGGGGGGGGCCTTTCCCTGTCCCCCGAGGACACGGCACTGCCTGGGCTCTGTCGGCACCTCACACAAAGACGGGGTCTGTGGACACGGGGAGCGACACAGCCATCTCCGCCACATCGCTGGGAGAAACAACCACTTTGTGGGGCCCAAGACAGTCTCAGGGTCTTCTTTCCAAACCCAGTCTTTCTCCAGAAAAGAACCCTCCATCTCTGAGCACCTGGCTGCAATCCCTCCTCCTCTACACTTGAGCTCCGCCTAAGACGATGTCTGTTCTGGGACAGTCAGCCCTCACTACCCCGTCCACTTTACCACAGGCTGATGCTGTGAACAGAGGACGTTCCACAGCGGCACAGTGGCACCCTCGAGGGCCTGCTACAACAGCAACGGGAAGGGGAGATCACATGCTCAATGACAGCAAGCTAGCCGCTGGCCCCACCAGGTGTCACCAACAGGAGCAAAAGGAACAATAAAAACAAGAACTAGTTCTCTAACCATTATGGACCATTCATTATGTCTTTAAAGCTAACTTGCTTACTGAGTCTTTTATTCATATTCAAAACAGCTCAGAGAGCAGGAAGGATGCTCCAGCTCTCACAAAGGACAAAGGGTGAGTCTGGGACACAGAGGCCCAGCCTTCTCTGCGTGTGAGTTCCCACACCACAGATGAACTAGCTAAGGAGTCCCAGCCCACAAAACAATCCTGCCTCTTTAAGAGGGAGCCTTCATTGGAGAAATATTCATTACTATGATATGTATTTTAAACGTTGCCGTATTTATGGGGCAAATACCTATGTTGAGGGGGTGTGAGTCGGCGGCTCACGTGACAGCCCCAGCATTTCTGTGAGAACCACATGCAGTCACCGTGACAAGTGTTTGCAAACGGAAAGAGATGAACTCTGGTTGTTTGTTTATAAAGGACCAGAAAGGGAATGAGTAATTTCCCTCAAATCTCTGGCAATTAATGAATACTTCCTCTAAGGCAGTGTTTTTTTCACTCTCATCACCTTTCAATTTCCAACTCTCAGTCTGATTAACATATCATCATTCAAGCCTCCTTCTGACTCCCTGTATGTAAGGAGCGCCAACTGATCAAGAACAGCCTTGAGGCAGGAAATGGCCTGAGGAAGTGCAGCTCACACCGTGTGTCCCTCCAGGGAGCCACTCCCCCGTGGAGGGAGGTGTGACGGGGCCCTGGGATCTGCCCCAGAAGCTGCTTCCTCTGGACCAACGGGGACTGGGAGGGGTGCACCTGTCACTTAGGCGCCCGACACAGAAACAGTGTGAACTTAGGTGGCAAAATACAAGGTCCCGACATGCCCAGGCTTCACCGAGTGTGACTGTGAGGGCTGCCTCAGCACCTGTGTCACACCTGTCACACTGCCAGGACAAAGCCTGGGCCTCGGGAGGAGGCACCAGGCCCTGAGCGCGCAGGCCTCTGGGAAGGACGGGAAACCTGCGTTTAAGTGAAGCCGGGCAAATCCCTGCACGTTCCGTCCGAGACCCGCTGGCTCGGAACAGAGACGACAAAGAGCCCCCCCAGCCAGGCTGGGAGAGCTCGCGCCCAGCAGTGCGGAGGGCCACGGGAAATGGAATGCAAACTTTCAAATATCTGGCCAAAGAATCTCACTGAGCTAGTTAATAAGAGGTTTCCTTTTAATTTTGGTTTTACAAAAACACTTATCACAGCGAAAGAGGAGAAATTCAATTTCTAACTTTTACACCAATATTTCAAGAAACATAGGTACCAACTGACTTACTAAAAATCCCAGTGTAGTATATGACAGACTGCAAAATACAAATGCTTTTTAAATACAAAAAACTTGCTTTATCCAAGGAATAAAGCTCCAAACTCATTTATGTGATAAACCCTTCGGCCCCCCAATTCCAGCCCCTAATGCAGACTCTCTCACTGTGAGCAGCCATGGCGTTTGCACTAAGCCACCGGCAGGATGAAAATGGGGGCAAAAATCATTCAGAGCCAGACAGTGGCTTTTGGATGAATGCTGGATGTCTCTGCGAACTCCAGAGAATAAAAATATGCCCGGGGGAGAGTAAGATGGCGGAGACAGAGTAAGTTCTTAAGCTCCTTTGAGAAGCAGTATTTTTTAAACACAACACAATGCTGTTGTAATTTTTAGATCTAACATAAGAGCAAGGGAACTAATTTATTTAAAAAAAAAAAAGGGGGGGGTGGGGGAAGATGCTCTGAGATCAATTTTCAATTAGGCTGTGCTAAGTAAACAAGGTTGTTTAATGAATAATAAAAACCTTCAAGATGGACTGACTTGAATGGCTTGAAAACTCCGAAGATTCATCTTTAATATCATCTTGTCGTCTTTGGACAAGGCGGGAGGCTCGCTGTTTGTACAGCTGATGTATTGCTGATTCAAGTTCATTAATCAGAGGCACCTGTGAAAATACAACACACTCCGTAACACCCAATCCCAGCTGCTCGCATCCTTGAGGGTTCCACACTACTTCCGGGTTCCTGCAACAGTCCCCTCTATGGACAGAACGTCATCAATCCCAGTGGGCACCAATAGCAATGCAGTGAGCTCTAAGCTGTTTAGGAAACATCGCTTCTTTAATCCACACCAAGCGCTGCCATGGCCGGTGCCTGGCTACTGGAGCAAAAGTTGGGTTAGGACATGTGACACTTCATATCAGTGAAGAAATGCAAACGTTCGATTGCCTTTCTTAGAATAAAGTCGTTGGCGGTCTTTTCACATCCAGCTGTGACTCCCAGCAGCACGTCTGCCCCGCAGTCTCCTGGTTTAAAATAACCACTGTCCCTGACCCCAGCCTGCGTGGTGCTGCAGGCGAACAGGTCTCACTGCCCCTCAGGCAGTAAGCGCTCCTCCGCTCAGGGGCCTGCCTGAGCTTTCTCACCGTCTTCCCTGGGAACGCACTCGCTCCCGTTAACAAGGCCAACAACACTGGCTCTCACTAACGTGTGTTCCCATCCTTCATAACAAAGTGAGCCTCACATGAACTGTCACTTACAGAGCCATGAAGTTTTCCCAGTTACTGTCCAAGGTAAACACCCACATGCCTCACAGAGTACAAAAGCTGACAGAATGAAGACCTAACTGGAAAAGGAAAGAGCAGCCCCAGCCGGGTGGCCATTAGCTGGGTGCTATCCTGTGCACGGAAAGGCTGCCGGTTCGATTCCCGCTCAGGGCACAGGCCGGAGGCATGCAGGCGGCAGTCTATCGACGTTTCTCTCTCTAAAAATCAATTTTAAAAAATCTTAATAAGGAAAGGTCTCTATATAACCTTATGTTATAACCAAATGTTGTGAAACTTTCACAAAACACTGAGGACCACTGCACATACCAGAGGAAACCAGAAACCCTAGTTTCCCGGTGGTTAGTGCAAACAGAAACACACTGTTCAGCCTGGGACACTGGCTCATGTATGACAGCAGCTTCCTGAAGCAATGGCACCGCTGGCACCACTCTATGCAAAGCGGCTACGGCCGGAAAGGTCCCAGGGAGTCACTCATCCTCTGACATGCCTCCCTATGGGAGTGTCCCCACATCGGCACTGACTGCCGACGGCTGAGCCGCAGCCGGCCTTCACAGAGGACTGCTGCCGGCTTCTGGCGCCATCGCTGCAGCGGCAGACTCCCTCCCGCCCGCCGTTCTGACCAGGCGGCCTCGGACAGACACACTGTGTGCCAAGGACTCTCCTCAGTCTGGCCACGGAACGCTCCCCTACCTGACGTAGCAGGGGGTAGGATTTAATTGTTCAACTTGGTGAAAACGCCATGATGGGATTTTCCTGCTCAGGTAACTGGCATGTCTTTACCCATACCCAGAGAATTCTACTGAGAACCACAGACTGAGACACATTTCCAGCTCTCACTCATGGTTCTTAACAGTACTGACTGATCGAGAGTAAGCACCATGAACAATCTTCAGCCTCTCCAAGCTCAAAAATGTTATTATTGACTATTATTATTCAAGACCAAATATAAGGTGAAAACATAGGTGATGATAGAGAAACAAAACAATGGAAAATTAAAATGATCTGCAGATAATTAAAAATTAAGATCAAAATCACTTAAAACTTTTATAACAGAAGAAAATAACTAAGGAATGTTTATCTTCTTATGGTCTTACACCAAAACAATATTGTTACAGTATTACTAAAATCAATACTCAGATCTACCCAAATGTTCCTAAATATTTCCCAAATGACAACTATGACATTATTCACTCAGCGGGGATCTCTTAAAATGGAAGGTGCATGAAAATGTCAAAATGAAATAAAATGCTCGTCTTTAAAAGGGGAATGATCTACATCTTTCTGTGAAAACAAGTCACGGTGTAACACACAAGGACTAGGATCTGCTCCCAAACCAGCCCTCCGGCTCTGGCCTCGCACGGTCTGAAGCAGGCTGCTCTGGCACAGGGACCACCCCGGGAAGCACATGACGTTCCAGAGAAAAAGCCCAATGACTCCAGCTCCTCAGGGACACCCTCCCTCCGGGCAGGTTCAGGAAGGCCCTTTCCCCAGCCACACCGCTGGAGACTGCCCACCACGCCCCGGGCCAAAGGGTGTCCTGGCAGGAAAGACACCACCGGCTCTGACACTCACAGCGGCCCCTGCACCCCGCACCCCAGCCTCCAATCTGCCACGAGGGACGCAGCATAGCTCGGCTGTGCCGTTCTCCGGGAACCAGGGGCAAACCTAGGGGCCCGGCGAGGCCTGGCTGGAGCCGAGACCCACCAGGAAGAGTGGCTGGGCCCCCCTGCCAGCCTTGGCTCCAGAGCTGAGTGACCGGAGACGTGACGCTCTCTGAACACGCCAGGCCACACAGCCAAGAGCTGGGGAGGGGCCTCCCCTGCACGCTGAGAGCTCAGAGGCTCCCAAGATGTTCAAAGCATCGCCCCTCAGCTCACTTTGCAGACCAAGCTGCAAATCCAGATGCTTACGACCCAAGTCACCAGACAACAGCTCTTATCTTAAAGAGGAAACGTCAATTAAGAAGTTATCTGAGAAAAGCGGATTTTCTATATAGCTAATTATAAAAACATAAATCATACTAAAAAAACTGAGCTCCACAGTCAAAGCAAAGAACCGGGAGACGTGAAACCTTAAAGGAAACTGCCATGAGTGGTTTCTGAAATGGAGGAAGCACAGGCTGGTTTGGATAAAAGCCATGAGCAGCCAAGGTGAGCAACTTTAGGAAAAATACAAACGACTATCGTTTTGCAGCTCTGTGCGTATTTGGAACTGCCTGTACAGGAGCTTCAAGACGAGCTTAAACCGGACCCCGGAGATCAGCCCCATCGGACCCTTCCTTCCTGACAGCCAGGAGGCCATCACTGTATCACACTAGGCGGGCCGGCCAGGGACTGCGGTCAATGCGCTGTTAGGTTTTTGTTAACAACAAAGGCAGCACATCTGCCCCGACACAAAGCCCTAATGAAGTGAAGCAAACGAGCACGACATTCATCACATCTCAAGTCGAATTCAGTGAAACTCTCTGAGCAACACAGACATGATCTACAAAGGCGCCTACACCTCCCTAATTGGCCTATTCAAAGAGATTAATATTTTTGCATTCTTACCTTTTCACTGAAACACTCAAGCAAGTCTTGGACATACCCTCGCATTTCTTGCAAAAACTTATACCGTTCACCAATGCCCCCGGAAGACCCTTCCAGCCTCTCAATGGCCCTGGTGGAGTCCATGCGGCTTTGCAGGTGCTTCTCGTGCTGCTGGCGGTTGGCTTTGTGCTCGTCTTTCATGGAGTCCAACCTTGGGAACACAAACGACACATACAACACGCTTACACCCAAATCTGTGCTGGCAGGAAGCTTACAACATGATAATGCATCAGTTCCACTCTTAGTTTAAAAAAAAAAAAAAAATACTTGGAGTGGCATCTTTTCATCGGCACTGCTTTCTTCTCAAAAACCAAAAACAAAAAACAAAAGCACCAAAAAACAGCAACCCCCCGAAAAACAAGGCAGCGTTTACAGACTTCACAGTGCGTGGTGGGCTAACCAAAATGTCAGCTCTGCGCTCCCCCATCTCTTGACTACACTTTCCAGGGTCCCGGAGGCGCAAATTCAAAGTGTTTCCAACAAGATCATTTGACGTGTCTCCAGGCTCCCACCGGTCATCCGAGGAGGCAGAGCCGTGACGTCACCTTCGGGGGCGCTGCCCCGACTACACGGCGCTGAGGACAAAGCTAGGACAGGCCTTAGGACGCCGATCTGCCCTACCTGTCTTTAAGCTGTTTCTTTACCAGATCAATAGTAACGGGAGCCATCTCATTACTGGGAGTTTTGAAAGGGGCGGAATTATCTGTTTTTTGAGATCTGCCGTCGGAAGACCCATAGGCCGTGTAGCTGTACGGAATGCCGTAGGAGGAGCCGTAAGGCACTGTAGGGTAAGGGCTCGGGTAGTACATGTTCACGTCTGCGGGCTGGCTGGCTTGGACCTGGAAAAGAAATGGATGTTCATAAAAACTAGTGACAAAAGCCATGGAAAGAATAATTTCACGTCGTTAGGGTTAAACACCATAACCACCAACACCACTACCAGCTAATAGCAAAAATTATACCCATTTCCCAAACAGCATGAATTAAAATAGAGCTCTTCAAAATCAAATAAAAGTAGGGCTGAATGACTGCTCCAACTCTTATGGGATTATCGGATTCATTTCTCAGAATTCTCAGGAAAACACATCAGAGAAGCTACGAGTTGAAGGGGACATTAAAAATAACCCAAGGCCACCGTTTATCGACGGAAGAAGATAAGTGACTTGCACGGCCACAGAGTAAGCAGACAAGCAGAGAGGAGCCTGCGGCCCACAGCTGACCCAGGACTTCCCCACTGGCCACACAGGGTCACGTTCACGCTCCCTTCCCTGCACTGCTCACTGTGTGAGACAAACGCGGTGACTACCTAGGAAGGCGTTTTTCGTCCTCAGTAAGAGAACCCGTCTTCTACACAACAGTCTCTGAAGTCAGAGAAGTGAAGCTGCGGACAGCAGCACGTGGCCGGACTCCGGCGGACAGCAGTGTGCTCAGCAGCACCTGCGGCGGACGGACGGTGCCGGCCCGCTGCAGCTCCATTCTCTAGGCCTCGGGAGGAGAACCGGCCTTTCCCACAACCCCCCCGAGAGCGATGCTGCTGGCTGCAGAACCACTTTGGGGAACGAGAAATTCTTCCGTCATCGATAAAAGAACAAACTAGAATACAGTTTCTTCTGAAAGCTCCTTGGATACATACCTTTTTGCAGTTTTCTTAATGATGTGACTTCAGCAAATGACAAAGATTCAAATTCAATATGCAATATGTTTTAACTATTACTTTAACAAAGCAGGTAAAAACTTTTTAAAATTTACTTGGTAACTTGCAGCTTCTTCTTCGTGTCTCACCTGAGGGATGTTGATGCCTTTCCGAATCTGCTCCTGCTCCCACCGGCTGAGCTCCTCGTCCTGCTCCCCAGCGGCCAGCGCGTCGTCGTCGCTGCCCTCGATGCCTGCGGGAGCAGAGCGTCATGGCCGAGGGCGGGGGAGGTGCTACCTGACCTGTCACAAAAGCTAGGCAGAGCTGCTGGTGCTGGCTCCGCCTCACTGAGACGTGTTACGATCGTGGGTGAACCCTGGGCGTTTCCTGACCTGCGCGCCGGGAAGAACCCCTCCCGCCTCCCAACGCCGGGCCCAGGCGCGGGTGTGCGTGGAGAGCGCTCAGTGCTGTGCCGGCCACAGCAGGTGCTCACTTAGACACCATGCTCGAGGTTTCAAAAAACTCCAGTAAGGCACTGTGCCTAAGCAAGAAAGGTCCTCTAACACTAAACAAAGCTAAAGAAATGTGGACTCTCGGACTTACTTTCACTATCAAATCACATTTTAACGGCAGTGAGTTTTACTGCCCTGAGTCAATCAAATTACCTATCTCCTCGGCAATTTTCTGTCGCTGGGACTTCTCTTTCACAGAGAACACTATCCGGCGCTTCTCGTCGTCGTCCTCGTCGTCGCTGGCGTCGTTCTCGTCCTCGCGGACGAGGCGGCCCTTCCCGGGCTCGCTGTCGTGCGGCGTGAAGTCGCCCAGCTCCCGGGCCATCTGCCGCTTCTTCCGCGCGGCGTGGATGAATGCTGCGTCCGGGATTTCTCCTGCACAGACGGGAGGATCATACGCATGACGGGGCGTGACGGTTCTATTCCTGAGAACTTGCAGAGTAAGCCATCTGACCGATAGCCTGTCGCAGTGATGATGCTCTCATGCCAGCTGCTGCCCCTTCCCACATGGTGCCTGCAGCCCACCGACTTCCACTTAATTTAGTTCAAATGGAAACTCAGAGTCGCTAAGGAAGTGGAAATGAGAACATAATGGCCACATGGGAAGATGTTTGTGGGGGGCAATAGGAGACCCACCAAAAGCAGCTTTCACTGTTTTTCAAGTGTCCAGCTGGCCGTTCAAAATCAAAGCGTAACATGCGAATGACATGCTAAGACTGCTCAACTGCTTGCTATGACGCACACTGACCACCAGGGGGCAGATGCTCAATGCAGGAGCTGGCCCCTGGTGGTCAGTGTGCTCCTACAGGGGGAGCACTGCTCAGCCAGAACCGGGTTCACTGCTGGCCTCTCCTGCCTCTGCAGCAGTGCTAAGAATGTCCGACTGACAGCTCAGGCCGGCTCCCTGGGGAGAGCAGGCCTAAGCCATCAGTCAGACATCCCCCAGAGGGCTTCGGACTGCAAGAGGGTGCAGGCTGGGCTGGGGAGACCCTCTTCCCCCGAGTGCAGTAATTGCATGTACTGGGCCTCTCGTATATATATAAAAGTCTAAGTGATTAGCTGACCACCTGGTAGATATGATGTGCGCTGACCACCAGGGGGCAACACTCAACGCAGGAGCTGCCGCTCAACAGCTACTTTGTAGAGCGTTCTCGGGAGCTCCGGGACCCCTCGGGTGTCGGACTGCCGGTTTCAGCTCAATCCCCGCAGGCCAGGCCGAGGGACCCCACAGACACCCTTCGAGCCTGGCACCCCAGGTGCAGCCGCTGGGGAAGGACCGAGGAAGGGGAGTTCCAGGGTGTGTGCAGCCCGTCTCACCCAGTCCAGCCCTACAGGCCATCTTCTAATTAATTTCCTTTCAGTGTTCACGAATCTGTGCGGGTGTGTGTGTGTGTGTGTGTGTGTGTGTGGGTGTGTGTGTCCCTTGGCTTGGCCGGTGATCAGGGCCAATCAGGGCTGTCTCTCGCCCAGTTCCTATTAGGGCTGGCTGGCTGGGGAGCGGGGCTGGATGACGAGGGACTGAGGGAGGATGGTGGCCAGGGAAGTTGTTGTGGGAGCGCATTGACCACCAGGGGGCAGCTCCTGCATTGTCTACCTGCTCGCTGGTGGTCAGTGTGTGTCATAGCGACCGGTCGTTCGGTCATAACAGTCCTAAAGGCTTTTATATATACACTAGGCACGTGTAGCAGGAATACTCCTGCAAGACTTCCAGTGGGCCTCCTGCCCGCCACTGCCACCTCTCCCACCGTCACCTCCGTGGCAGCGTGTGCCATCACTGTGCACCTCGCCCCGCTCCGCCCCGCCCCGCACACACTGCCAGTGCTTCCTCTCCAGCAGCCGCAGCCACAGCTGCCTTGCTTTCCACTTTCCCTCCCTCTTCCATCATCTGTCTTCAGTCTTCACTCCTCCCTCCCTCTGTGTATGCAAATTAGCCCAACAAAGATGGTGGCTAATTTGCATACTTGCTGATTGACTGGTGGGCGTGGCTTGTATAGCAGAGTGATGGTTAATTTGCATATTACTCTATATTAGGTTAGCTAGCTCAACAACTTAACAAATAAAGCATAATCTAATACAAAAGTAACTGACCTTTTTGCCTACAGTAACAACTGCCTTGCTATTTTTCAGATTGTTATCTTAATAGCTATGTAATATCCCTTCATGTAAATGTACCTTCATTACTAAGCTGTGCCTCTCTGGCTACATATTGTTTCCAAATATTGCTCACTGCGATGTTGCAATGCAAACATTGCTTCCTTGGAATATTCTTCTAGAAATGGAATCGCAGGGTCAAGAACATTTAAAATCATTGCCAATAGCTAAAAGACTGTATCAATTAGCACGCTACTAGATCTCTATACATATGCTTTACAGCTTTACCAGTCAGAGTATGCATTTCAAATTTTAAAAACGTTAATGAGTTAAATACCTTTTCATAACTTAAATTCAGCTAAGCACTTAATTATCCAAGAGCCGATTCAACGGTAAAGAGATCTGTAAACTGTTCCTATAGAAGCGTACAGGATGAAGGCGTGTGGACAGAGAAGGAACAGCGGCTAGTTTTGCTCTAGCAGCAGTTCTAAAGGAGTTTACACCTTAACCTGAAACACACAGCAAACTTCAGTGCCATTTGTCCGTCTCCCTGAAACCCCGCATTGGCTTTGACAACACAGCTGTCTGAGGAGGACCTTGCAGTTTCTAGTTCTCCCCCTTTTTCAGAGGTGCAGAAGGAAGCCCCGCTCCCCACAGGATGACCTAAGAACCACCACGTGGCTAACGCCCTCCTCACGGGCTTCACGGAGCCACGCCCGCGGCGGTGAGCACGCACCTGGACGGAGAACATTCAGAGACGACAGAGTGTTTGAAAAGGCGCCGCCGCTGGGCTTGGGCTTCTCCTCCTCCTTCTCGCTCTCCATGTCCATCTCGTCCTCCCCATGCTCCCCGCCAGCAGCTCCGTCCTCCTGGCTGGGGTCCTTCACGTGTCCTGTTTTGTCCAAAGGCGGTTCATCTAGTTTCGAAAAAATTAAAATGATTTTTAAAAATCCATAAATTAAGGAGGGACGTTTTATTTGATTATGGGCTCAATTCATTAAAACTTGGACTATTTTCATTGCTGCTAAAAACCTCAAACCACTGATGTATGAAATGAAAAATCAGATGTAACTGGAGATAGAAACAGTATAGCGGACAGAGTGCATCCAGTCCTGCTCCACCCCCTCTCCAGTTAACTCATCAAAAGCAGCTGTGTCTCCCTCTAACTCCAGAGGTAACTGTGCACCTTGGAAACATTATTTCATTTCACATGGCAGCGTTTCATTAGACCTGGGGCTCACTCCAGGCAGCTTTATCCAGAACAGAGTTTATGGACCAGAGACCTCTCTCTCTGGGAGACCTTAGTTCATAACCATCTGCCACCCACCATCTGAAAGGGGACCCCAAAGTCACGTTTGCCCTGTGGAACCTGACCACATTGCCACTTCTAAATACTTGAGACCGACTTTGTGCCCAAGCAGAGACAACCTGATCCTCCCTCCGGGAATCTGGAACGGGGGCAGACAGCCCGAGCCGAGCTGGCACAGGACCGACTGTGTGCCAGGCAGGGAGCTGCCAACAGGGGAGAGAGTTCTCCTTT
Organism: Pipistrellus kuhlii; assembly: GCF_014108245.1. Lineage (NCBI taxonomy): Eukaryota > Metazoa > Chordata > Mammalia > Chiroptera > Vespertilionidae > Pipistrellus > Pipistrellus kuhlii. Next base: position 582,375 of record NW_023425605.1, read on the forward strand.
CCCAGTTCTAATTCTCAGGTCATTCCCAAGGCTAGGTTCAAGACTGCTCTCCTGCCACTGGGTTTTGAAAGCTTATATTCACTGTACACCAAGTGTTGACTTTACTTATAACTAAATAGTCCTATTACATCCTCCGTCCCAAGCAAAAATTTAAAAAATCAAAATTTTCCACCCGGAAGTATTTGAACCTGGCAATGCACATAATAGGCACGATAAATATAAGGAGTAAAATCAAAATTTTTCTAAATATGAAAGATACCATCTCTCTGTTGTTTCCCCAGCCCATTCCCTGCCCAAAAAACTGCTTAAAAAGTCTTCTCTTCTGCCCTGACCGGTGTGGCTCAGCGGATAGAGCACTGGCCTGCAGACTGAAAGGTCCCAAGTTTGATTCTGGTCAAGAGCATGTACCTTGGATGTGGGCACATCCCCAGTGGGGGGGGGGGGGGGTGCAAGAGGCAGCTGATGGATGTTTCTCTCTCACCAATGTTTCTAACTCTCTATCCCTCTCCCTCCTCTCTGTAATAAAGACAATAAATTTTTTTTAAAAGTCCTCTCTTCTTAAACCACATTCTTTCCCTACGAATCCCAGGATAACTCCACCCCACCACCCCTGAACTGCCCCAAGAAGAGGCCCATCATCCTGTCTCAGGCGCTCTAACTTCCCTTCGCCACCCTAGCTCCTCACCATGACTTCCGTCTGCAGTGCACTGAGGCCCGAAGGTCCTAAGATTCGCTTGATCAGAGGTGTATGGTTAGACGCAGTAAACAATACCCACCTCCCCCCGCTCTCAGCCAAGGTGAGACCAATGGCTTTTAGGAGACAAAACAGAACTGTGGGCCAGCGGAGCAGACCGCTGCGGGAATGGCTTCAGCAGGCTGAGGGTGCAGGGTCTGCCCGTGATGGAGCAGGACCAGCCTCCAGCCCGGCGGCCACGGTCAGACACTGCTTCAGGACAGCTTCCTAAGCAGCGCCGTGACCTGTCTCCAGGCTCCTGTGCCGTGTCCCAGCGAGCACTGCTTCCGCCAACGCCCACAGCACGCTCCCCCTTCCGTCTTCAGACACACGCTTTGGTCCAACGGCCCTCTCTCTGCCAAACCCCAAGGAAGCAGCGGGGGCCTGCCGCCTCTCTTCGCTTCCTCACCCCGCACGCCCCAGCCGGCATGGCCTTTGCGCTCTCCCCGCCAGCCGCCTGCACACACGGCTCAGCCGCGGCGGCTGTATCCAGGGTCCCCGAGCACGTGCACAGGCCCCCCCACGGGCAGTGGCTGGTGGACGTCTCCTCCAGGAGTCCTGCCACCTGCCCACAGCCCTCCCTCTGCTGGCACTGTGCCATACAACCCACCGCCCCATCTTGAAGACGTCCGTCCCTTCCCCTTCCGCCTTTCCGATGCCTGCCTCTCCTCGGGAACCTGGTGTGTGTGCACGCTTTTCACACACACAGTCCCTGGTCCTCAGGCCTGTTTTCTTCCTGCCGGGCCCTCATCAACTCCATTTCCTTCTGGACTTACCATTTCACTAACACCAAACCTAACCCGCCTCCCCACCGATCACCAGCCACTCCACTCCCGTTTTCAAGTGGGTACCATCTTAGGATGCCTCCAGAGAGTTCACGCTGGTGCTGCCCGGGCTGAAGGCAACGCGCCTCGGCCTCAGGGGAGGGTTGGGAGGGAGGACTGAGCAGGTGAGCACAGCCCAGGCACCGCCGTTCGGGGTAACGAAGACAATCGGGTGGGAGCTACGTGGAAGTGGAGACAGAGGTGTCCCAGGTGATGGCTCCATCACCCCCCCACCTACTCAGATTTTGAAACCAAGCAGCACAGGGTCTTTTCCCGCCTCCCTCTTCCTGACCTTCCTCTCTATTTCACCACATGCAGGTGAGGAAAAAATGAAGCCGTTTCTGGACTTCAAACCTGGCCAGGACTCAAACCCACCACCTTGCGGTGCACGGGACAATGCTCCCAACAACTGAGCCACACCAGCCTGGGCTTCCTTTTTTTTTTTTTTTTTTTTTAATGTTTTTATTGATTTTAGAGAGAGAGGAGAAAAAGATAGAAATGTCCATCGACTGGCTGCCTCTGGCATGTCCCTCACCAGGGATCAGCCTGCAACCAGGCATGTGCTGACCAAAAACTGAACTGGCGGCCTCCTGGTGCATGGCATGACAATTTATTTCCAATCCAATGGATAAGCATACATCAAACCTGCCAATTCTTCCCTTGGAATGTTTCTCAAACAATGCTTTCTTTCCATGTCTTCTCTTCCACCCACAGCAGACATTTACACGCACCCACATTCCCCGGCAAGACAGGAAAAGCCTGGTTCTGCTCAGCTGAGATTCCTGACCCACCAGTGACGGATCAAAACTGACCCTGGCATTCAAATCCCTCCTGCTGCTAATCCGTGCTGCACGCTGACACAGGCTAAGGTTCCCCAGGCATTTATCACGTCAGCACCTTGGCAAGCCAGTGCACACAGCACGCAACCCCGACACAAGCATCCTCACACCGGTCAGCACCGCCCTCTCCCGCACCCGCCCCTCTGCCCGGGCCTCTCCTTCCACACAGCCGCCACCTCTGCCCCTGCCCACAGCACCTGCCCCTGCCCACAGCACCTGCCCCTGCCCACAGCACCTGCCCCTGCCCACAGCACCTGCCCCTGCCCACAGCACCTGCGCTTCAATGCTGAAATCTAAGCCGTCAAAGTCCCAGCTGCAAACCCCTTCACCTGCTACATTCCTTCTTCCGCCTCTTAAAACAAGAGGGTAATTACCCTTAACCAATTCACTGGATGTTTGCCAACAGAGGGTCCAATGATACATTTAAGCGAAAATTACATTTATCCAAAATTAGACAGAAAATGTGAGAGTGATATATACCCTTCCACATGAAGACTGTTGCGGAGAAACTGGGAAATAATACTTTTATCGTTAATGCCTTAAAATGAAGGGCACTGACATGAGACTAACAGCCCACAGCACACTGTGATGGAGCAGGGACTGCGTCTGCACAGGGAGGCTGGGGGTCCTCAGCCTCCTATGCTGGGCGGTGGAGTGGGCGTCAGCACTACACGCAGGCCCTCCTGCGCCTCCTCTCAGAATCGGACCCGCGGCACAGGTACGAGATCAGGAAGCTGTCTGCACACACACACACACACACACACACACACACACACAGGAGCCTGCGCAGCCTCCCTGGGGACCCAGCGGGTCTCGGGACCTGGACAGGGAAGCCTTTCTCTGCTCCCCGCAGGCTGAACCCCGGGCAGGAGGCAGCCAGTGCAGTGGAAACATTCTGTCTTTTTAAAAACACATTTATGTTGCAACTGTGTTAGTAAGTAGAGAACTGTATCAGTGACAGACAACCAGACCTGACATCGGGCTCACCGGGTCCAGCCCCGGGAAGGCTGCGGGCGACATTCCCAACGATTCCGGTTAGCTTGGTACTTACTGTCGGCTGACGAGTTGAGTTCTGTCTTAATCTTCGATTTTTCAAGATCTTCTTTGTATTCTTTCTTAAGTAATTTTACTATCTTTTTGCTATAACTTGATTTCTTCACTTTGAAAACTTCTTCAGTTTCTTAAAAAAGAAATGAAACAAAGTCTGTAGCAACCGTTTTTAGACACACTCTTCCCTTCCAACTTTTACACGATCTTATGTGCTTTTCAAATTCTTTCAAAGACACTTTCACACCCGAGTCAACTTCGTAAACTAATCTGGAGTAATGTGCACCCGAGGCTGTTGAAAAGGCATCAAACATGCAAACTGCCCTTTCTGAGGTCCCACTGTCTTCCTCCAACCGCCACCTTCAGGAGGAAAACCACTGGAAAGCCCTTCATGGACCAATGACTGGGTGCTTGAAACAAAATATCCAAATCAAAGGTGCCGCTCACCGAGCTGTCAAGTCTGAGCGGTGGACACAGTTATTTCAGGACGGAGCTGACAAAACACTTTTCAGAAATAAGTTCTGATGACGTCTCCCTCCTCTTGGGTTTAAAGTCAAACACAAACACTGCCAAACAGTCCTTACATCTTCAAAACGAGAACCGGGCTGTCCTCTCACACGAATTAAAAAGGGACAGGAAGGCCGCAGAGAAACCGCCCGCCTTATGGGAAACGCGAAAGCATCTCACACCCAGGTGCAAACGGGGTTTCCCAAAGTCCTGACTCCTTATTCTGTAACGTGGACCCGAGGGGTCCTACAAGCACCCCAAGACACTGAAGGCTCTGGACGGCCAGAAACCTGCAGTGACCCCGTCTCTCTCCACTGGCCGAAGGTCGGCGCGCCCGCTACTTCTAACGGGGAAACTGAGGCTCGGCCACTGCCAGGGCCAGGGCCAGGCCCGCGGCCGCTCAGGACCAGAGCTTCCGCGCCGGGCTTCGGGCCCCCGACCCAGGCCCGAGGCTGGGTTTACAGATCGGCCTCCGGGCCCGGGCTGTGCGGGCGGACGGAGCGCCCAGCGGCGCGGGTGACCTGCGGGGCTCGGAGGACCGCCCGCCGCTGTCCCCGGAGCACGCGGCCGGGAGGGGGGCGGGGCGGGGCCGCGGGCTCCCACCGGGAACCTCCGGGAGGGCCGGCCTCGACGGAGGCATCGGCGGGCGGCGAGGCGGCGGCGCTGCCGGGGGAGAGAGGGGGTGGCGGCGCGGGAACGCGTCCCAGCCGGAGCGGAGGCCGCGGGCGGGAGAGGGGCTCCGGGGCGGTGTGGGGCCGGGGTGGGCCGGGCGGTGCGGTGCGGGGCCGGGGTGGGCCGGGCGGTGCGGGCACCGGGGTGGACCGGGGTGGGCTGGGCGGTGCGGGGGCCGTGGTGGGCCGGGCGGTGCGGGCACCGGGGTGGGCCGGGCGGTGCGGGGCCGGGGTGGACCGGGGTGGGCTGGGCGGTGCGGGGGCCGGGGTGGGCTGGGCGGTGCGGGGGCCGGGGTGGGCCGGGCGGTGCGGGGGCCGGGGTGGGCCGGGCGGTGCGGGGGCCGGGGTGGGCCGGGCGGTGCGGGGGCCGGGGTGGGCCGGGCGGTGCGGGGCCGGGGTGGGCCGGGCGGTGCGGGCACCGGGGTGGGCCGGGCGGTGCGGGGCCGGGGTGGGCCGGGCGGTGCGGGGCCGGGTGGGCCGGGCGGTGCGGGCACCGGGGTGGGCTGGGCGGTGCGGGGTCCCGGCCCACGCGCGGCCGTTACCTTCCTCCTCGTCCTGGAAGCTCAGCAGGCTGGCCCGCGGCGCCTCTTTGTTCTCCCGCGGCCTCTTGCGCGGCTTCAGCCCGTTGCCGGGGTCGGCGCCGCCCGGGAAGCAGCCCCCGGCCTCGGCCCCGTGGCCCGCGGTCAGCGCGGACGGCGGCCCCGGGCCCAGCGGCGCCTCCCCCCCGGGGGCCCTGTCGCCCGGCTCTTCGCCGGCGCCCGGCGGCGGCAGCAGCGGCGGCGGCTCCTGCTCCTCATCGCGCTCCCGCTCCTCCTCCTCCGAGTCGTTCCGCTTGCGCACGTTCACCCGCCGGGCCTTGCGGAACATCCCCGCGGCCCGCACGGCGCCCTCGCACCGCTCCCGCTCGGCGGCCCGGCAGCGCCGCGCTCGCCACGCGCACGCGCACTGCCAGCCCCGGCGCGGCCCCGCCCGCCCTCTCCGGCCGCGCACCCCCAGCGCGCATGCGCCCGCGCCTCTCGCGAGAACTTCTTGCCGCCTGCACTGGCCCCTGGCGGCTGGGAGGACTACGCGGGCACGGAACGCTGGGACTCGGGTGCAATTCGACGGGTCACAAAGAGGATCATAGAGAGCGGAGGAGAGAGCGGCCTCCGGGGAAGGGGCTGCGGAGCATCTTCCGGTCTTTCGCAGGCAGTCCCGCGAGAAGACCTCCCGCCGGGAGGAGAGGGCGGAGGCGGGGCCGGAGGCGGGGCGGCGCGGGGGGCGGGGAGGAGGACGGAGAGGGGAACGGGGCGGAGTGGGGAACGGGGCGGGGAGGGGAACGGGGGCGGGGAGGGGGACTGGGGTTCCCGGGGGGCCTCGGGCCTGTGAATGGGTATGAGATGGTGATCCGCGCGCTCAGCACCATTGCGTTTCACGTGTGATGGACGACCCCGGCCTGATGTTAGCCCCCTTCCCGCCATTGCAACGACGGCAACGCGTGCTGGTGCCCGGGAAGGACGCCAGCCGGCCGGTTGCAGAAACGCGGCCGGAAAACCGCCGGGGGCGGAGGTGGTTAGGCACCCGCTTGCCACAGCCCTAAGAGGCGAGGCCGGGCAGGGGCCGGACCTGAGGCCGGGCTCACGGCCTTCCTGCTGGATCCCCGACCTGGGCCTTTTCCTTCCCGGGTGCCCGCCCCCGTGAGTGCATTTCCAGGTGTCAAAACCCGGCGGTGACCCCGCGATCACACAGGCCGGAAGCCATGGTCACTGAGCCACCCAGCTCCTGGCGTGGTCAGGACTCAGGCTTCTCCAGGGACACTCATGAGCATCAAAGCAAATATTTTTATCTTTTTAAAAAATATATATTTTATTGACTTTTTACAGAGAGGAAAGGAGAGGGATAGAGAGCTAGAAACATCGATGAGAGAGAAACATCAACCAGCTGCCTTCTGCACTCCCCCTACCGAGGATGTGCCTGCAACCAAGGTACATGCCCTTGACCGGAATTGAACCCGGGACCTTTCAGTCCGCACGCCGAGGCTCTATCCACTGAGCCAAACCGGTTTCAGCCAAAGCAAATGTTTTTATAAGGTGCCTACCTCACACCCTGCATACACATCGACTTTAACGAAACAAAGAGAGGAGATTGGTTCGTGTCTGTACACAAATAGTGTCATTTCATTTCCCATTGATTGTTAGAGAGAGTGGGAGGGAGGGGAAGAGCCAGAGAGATAGAGACCTCCATGTGAAAGACACACCTATTGGTTGCCCCCTGCGTTTGCACCCTTCCTCCCCACATCCTGGTCGGGCTTGGAGCCTGCAATGGAGGTACAGGCCCTTGTCAGGAATCAACCCCGAACCCTTCAGTACCCCGGGGCGATGTCCTAACCATTGAGCAACCCGGCTAGGGCAAAAGGTGTCTCTTCTTTTACCAGCTGCATAGTGACCCGTTGTGTACATAGATGTACGAAACCCACCCCATAACAATTGATGTTGAGGTTATTTCCAGTCTTGGTATAACAACGCTGCAATAAAAGCTTTAAAAAAAAATGTGGTCACACCTGAACTGGAATTGGAATTGCTCGGCCAGAGGTGTGCTTTGTGAGTTCACTAATTCTCAGTTCTCCTCACAGAGGCTGGGCCAGTTTGTACTTGTACCAGCAAATCTGGTGCCTATCTGCCTACACCATCCCGTCAAAGCTTCGCTGCAGATTCCAGCTCCAAGGTGAAGCCGATGACCCCAAGCCCACGAAGAACCTGTATCACACACGCTGCCTCTTTGGTTTTCTTTGATTGGATTTGAGACCTGCCTCCAGGACTCACTTTGGGAAGCTGTAAGATGATGTAGGCCAGTGGTCGGTAAACCCATCAGTCGACAGAGCCAAATATCAACAGGACAACGATTGAAATTTCTTTTGAGAGCCAAGTTTTTTAAACTTAAACTTCTAACGCCCAGGCCGTGGTATTTTGTGGAAGAGCCACACTCAAGGGGCCAGAGAGCCCTATGTGGCTCTCAAGCCGCAGTTTGCAGACCACGGGTCGAGGCGAAGAGCATCGTCTGGAGCAGTTTCTTCCAGTTAATAGGAAATGGCTTCCATTCTATTCAAGCTCCTCTAAGTTCTTATGTTCTGGCTGTTCAGCACTGATTTCAGTTCTGATTCCAAGTGTGTTTCGTTGGTGAAATTGAACTCCGGTTCCCATCACAAAGGATTCAAATTGTGCCTGCTCAGCCTGCAGACACCCGAGCCTTCGGTAACGCGATTCCGGGAAAGGTAACAAAGATAATGAAGTCAGAGCAGAATATGTGAATATCTTGGCCTAAAACTTCAAAAAATACCTCCCACTGTGAAAATGTTGATTTAATATGGATAGAGGGAGAGCACTTGCATTTTTTTAAAGTGAGCCAAGATAGTAAAAGACAGCAATGTATTTATAACTCCGACAGCCTACATAGTAATTAAAGGGCAAAGTGAAACACTCAAACTTTATCTTGCTGCCCAAGCAGGTCCCGGGTCCTCGCAGCAGCTAGAGACCTTGTGGAAATTAACCCCCTGGAAGGAACAGCTGCTCTAACCGCCTGTCGGCAGTATTTTTTTTAATTTTTATCAGACATTAATTGTTTTATAAGATTCTGTGCTCTGTGTTAACTGGTTTGTTTGTGGAATATAGTCTGTCGTCACCATTTCATCAGTATTGGAGTGTTTTTAGTATTCTGGGAAGACAAAGATGGCTTACATAGAATGGTTACATCCACCATTGTGTTTGAGTCATAAGTTAGTTCAATTATTTTTAAAAAATATATTTTATTGATTTTTCACAGAGAGGAAGGGAGAGGGATAGAAAGTTAGAAACATCAATGAGAGAGAAACATCGATCAGCTGCCTCCTGCACACCTCCTACCGGGGATGTGCCCACAACCAAGGTACATGCCCTTGACTGGAATCGAACCTAGGACCTTTCAGTCCACAGACTGACTCTCTATCCACTGAGTCAAACCGGTATCGGCTAGTTCAATTCTTTTTTTAAAAGTCAACTTGCCTGGCTGGTGTGGCTCAATGGTTGAGCATTGACCCTTCAACCAGGAGGTCACTGGTTCCATGCCCAGTCAGGTCACATGCCAGGGTTGTGGGCTCAACCCCAGTAGGGGGTGTGCAAGATAGATGATGTTTCTCCCCCAGCAATGCTTCTACCTCTCGATCCCTCTCCCTTCCCCGCCCCTCTCTCTCTCTAAAAAAAAAAGTAAAAACGTGTGTGTTCTTTTAAAGTCATCTTTCCAAACAGTAATTCTGATTTTTTTCTCACCAAATTGCGACTTTACATGGAATCACTGACCCATAAATTCAGGCGGGTTGGTTCTGTCTGACTGGCTCACCCATCAGTGGTGCCTGTGCTGTGACTCGGAGGCCACGGGTCTCCGACCTGCGGAAACTTGGCCCGGGAGCTGCGCCGGGAGCAGGGAGGACAGCCTGACTCGGGGAACACAGCCCTTTATTCTGAGATTGTCTTTCTCTCTCCTCGCCGAGACACCGAAATCCCCTGCCTCCGGGCGACAGTGAGGAGAGCGTGTCCATCTGTTCTCACTCCCTGATCTGGCAGACGAAAGAGCTCCGCGTCTTCCCCAGTTTCTTATTTCACCTAGCATGTTCATTTGGCAGGTGGGATCCAATAGCCTAGGAATCCCTGCTTTCGCATGTTTATTTTCTTTCTTTTTCTTTTCTTTTTTTTTAATATATATATATTTTAATTGATTTTGTACAGAGAGGAAGGGAAAGAGAGAGTTAGAAACATCGATGAGAGAGAGTCATCGATCAGCTGCCTCTTGCACACCCCCCAATGGGGATATGCCCGCAACCAAGGTACATGCCCTTGACCAGAATCAAACCCGGGACCCTTCAGTCCCCAAGCCGACGCTCTATCCATTGAGCCACACCGGTCTTGGCTGTTTATTTTATTTCTAACCTAGCTGAAAATTGTAAGCCTTGCCGTGCTGAAGGCAGGTCTGCTTTAACGTAGGTAAAACACAGGCTTCGCGGGGAGGGAGAGATCTTATGGCCGTTCTCTGCTGTTCTCAGGTAATTACAGGAGGGCCTGCGGACACACAGCAGGCAACCAGTGTCCGCGGACTGAGGGTTGCTGAGGATATCTGTTTAATTAGTGAGCGACTGTTACCCTGTGTTGAAATAAATTAACGTTTTCTACAGCTCGCATCCCTTTGTTCCCAACACAAGATGGCAATGCATTTGTTACAAATTACTCAGCAGATGAGTCTAAGGTAGTGACAGACTCTTTCCCTCCCCCCTCGCCGTGGGGAGCTCCTCCTGCAGGGAGGAGGCTGGGAGCCCGGTGACTGCGCAGCCTGGGCGAGGCCAGGCCCCTGACCAGGTGCCGGGCCAGGTTCTCCCAAGATTTTGCACTTGAAACAGAGACAGCGAGTCCTGCCTGTGGGTGGACTCGCAATGAGGTCAGGAGCCAAAGGAAAGCCATGCATCACCAGTGCGGGTCAGGAGCGGAGGACGGAGTCTGCGGAGCGGGAGGGAGAAATGCCGCGGAGGGGACAGAGCAGGGTGTGGGCTGCCTCCGGGCCTGCCCACAGCTCCTCCTGGCACAGGACTGCTCCCACCCGCACAGGAACCCCCAGACTCCCAGAGCACATGGCTGCTTTGTTCTTGTCTTTTTAAATTTTTTTATTTTATTGATTTTTCACAGAGAGGAAGCGAGAGGGATAGAGAGTTAGAAACATCAATGAGAGAGAAACATCGACCAGCTGCCTCTTGCACACCCCCTACTGGGGATGTGCCTGCAACCAGGGTACATGCCCTTGACCGGAATCGAACCCGGGACCCCCCAGTCCGCAGGCCGACGCTCCATTGAGCCAAACTGTTTTCAGCTCTTGTTGTCTTTTTAGATATGTTTTCATTGACTTCAGAGAGGAAGGCAGAGGGAGAGAGAGAAACATCCGTGATGAGAGAGAATCATGGATCAGCTGCCTTCTGCACGCCCCTCACTATAGAAGGAACCCGAAACTGGGCCTGTGCCCTGACCGGGAATCGAACCCTGACCTCCTGGCTCCTAGGTGGACGCTCAACCCCTGAGCCATGCCGGCCGGCCGGGTGCATCTTTGTTTTGTTGTTGCTGATAATGCTTCATTGTTTGCTGAAAGGGATTCACATTCATTTCCCTTAGAACCTGAGGACACGAGGACCAAAGAATCCTAACAGAATAACCACGAGTTATTTAAATTTTGTAGTAATGTTAATATCTGTGTAAATTGTATGGCTGTTTAAAAAAAGTTTACTAGTTAGTAATAGTCTTCAGCTATGGCTTTTGCTCGGAGAGGAGCTTTTACTCATTCATTCCTTTTTTACAGAGCCATGCACGTATGCTCCCTGGCACTGAGGCAGTGGGCCGGAGAGGAGCGCTCCTTACCTGACAGGCATGTAGTGATTTCGAGTAATGAGAGGCAGGTACCTTTGTCCAGAAGCAGGGGTCCTCAAACTTTTTAAAGTGGGGGCCAGATCACGGTCCCTCAGAGAGCTGGAGGGCCGGACTATATGAACTACTAATTCCTACTGTAACACCTCGGCTGCGCTCACTGCCCAAAAAACCTGGCGGGCCGGATCAGACTCCTCTGCGGGCCGCATGTGGCCCGCGGGCCGTAGTTTGAAGACGCCTGGTCCAGAGCATCTGAGTGGTCCGTTCAAAAGGTTAGAAAATGGCCCTGGCCGGTGTGGCCCAGTGGATAGAGTGTGGGCACGAGGACAAAGGGTCCCGGGTTCGAGTCCAGTCAAAGGCATGTGCCTGGGTGGCAGGCTTCTGCCCTGCCCGAGGCCTGGTCGGGGCACATGCGGGTGGCAACCAATGGCTGTGACTCTCACGTCGATGTTTCTCTCAGTCTCTCCCTCTCTCTTCCATTCCCCCTAAAAAGCCGTGGAAAAATATCCTCGGGCGAGGATTAACAACAAAACAAAGAAAATGTGTACATTCTTTCCAACTCTATTAGCCGCTATCTCTAATTCAGTAAGATCATCTTTTCTATCTAACAGTGATTATTTTTTTTAATTTTTTTTATTTATTAAATTATTATCTGTGTACATATTTTAACATTGCCCCCCCTACATACCCTCCCTCCCCAGAGTTTTGTGTCCATTAGTTGTACTTATATGCATGTATACAAGTCCTTCGGTTGATCTCTTATCTCCCCCAGATCTCCCTACTCTCCCCGCTGTAATTTTACAGTCTGCTTGTTGCTTTACTGTCTTTATATCTATCTTTTGGTTTGTCAGTTTATAATGTTTTTTAATGTCCATAAATGAGTGAGGCCATGTGGTATTTCTCTTTTATTGACTGGCTTATTTCACTCAGCATGATGTTCTCTAGTTCTATCCAGGTTGCTGCAAATGATGAGAATTCCTTCTTTTTTATGGCAGCATAGTATTCCTTTGTGTAGATGTACCATAGTTTTTTGATCCAATCATCTGCTGACGGGCACCTAGGCTGTTTCCAGATTCTAGCTATTGTAGATTGTGCTGCTATGAACATAGGGGTGCATATATCCTTTCTGATTGGTGTTTCTAGTTTCTTGGGATATATTCCTAGGAGTGGGATTACTGGGTCAAATGGGAGTTCCATTTTCAATTTTTTAAGGAAACTCCACACTGTTCTCCACAGTGGTTGCACCAGTCTGCATTCCCACCAGCAGTGCACGAGGGTTCCTTTTTCTCCACAACCTCGCCAACACTTGTCGTTTGTTGATTTGTTGATGTTGGCCATTCTGACAGGTGTGAGATGGTACCACATTGTTGTTTTGATTTGCATCTCTCGGACAATTAGTGAGTTTGAGCATGTTTTCATGTGCCTTTTGGCCTTCCTTCTGTCTTCTTTTGAAAATATTCTATTTAGATCCATTGCCCATTTTTTAATTGGATCATTCATCTTCCTTTTATTTAGTTGTATAAGCTGTTTGTAGATGTTGGAGATTAAACCTTTATCAGTGGTAACATTTGCAAATATGTTCTCCCACACAGTGGGCTTTCTTGTTGTTTTGTTGATGGTTTCTTTTGCTGTAAAAAAGTTTTTTAATTTGATGTAGTCCCATTTGTTTATTTTCTCTTTAGCTTCCATTGCCCTAGGGGCAGTATCAGTGAAGAAGTTCTTTTGGCATACGTCTGAGATTTTGTTGCCTGTGGATGCTTCTATTATTTTTATGGTTTCCCGTCTGATGTTTAAGTCCTGTATCCATTTTGAGTTTATTTTTGTGCATGGTGTAAGTTGGTGATCTAGTTTCATTCTTTTGCCTCTATCTGTCCAATTTTCCCAACACCATTTATTGAAGAGACTGTCTTGATTCCATTGTATATTCGTGCCTCCTTTGTCAAATATTAATTGAACATAGTGATTTGGGTTGATATCTTGGTTCTCGATTAGATTCCATTGATCTATATGTCTGTTTTTGTGCCAGTACCAGGCTGTTTTGAGAACAGTGGCTTTGTAATACAGTTTGAAGTCTGGTATTGAGATCCCTCCTACTTTACTCTTCTTTCTCAGGATTGCTGTGGCTATTCGGGGTCTTTTATTGTTCCTAATCAACTTTTGGAGAGTTCTTTCTAGGTCAGTGAAATATGCTGTTGGTATTTTAATGGGGAGTGCATTGAACCTATAGATTGCTTTAGGAAGTATGGACATTTTGATGATGTTGATTCTACCAATCCATGAACATGGTATGTACTTCCATCTGTTTACATCTTCCTCTATCTCTTTTTTCAGTGTCGTGTAGTTTTCCGCAAATAGGTCCTTTACTTTCTTCTAACGGTGATTATTAATGGAATCTAGATTTAACAGATTTGGGTTTTAAAATGGGAACATCACAGTCCCTCCTCCTGGTTTTTTTCTGTCCTTCACCCCGTCAGGCACCCGGAACCTCATTTCAGTCCAGAATCTGGCGGCCTCAGGCGTGGTTTCTAGCATGAACTGCCTCTTCCATTGACGTAAGTCCCATTGACCCGCAATTATTTTCTCTAAGAACCACTTCACTCACGTGAAAAAGGGCTTTGAGACAATTAAGAGTCACCAAATGGAAGATAAGCACATTAAAATGTTGAATTTCTAACATCATTCAACTTCATGCTTTATCAGTAAAAACCCATTAAAATTCAATTTCCCGCATTTTCAGGAAGCGAGGGCAGTTCCCGTGTTTGTCGTGAATCTTTTCACTGGTGTCCTCCTGGCCTCTCTCTGCTCATCCCTTCCTGTCTTCCCCATGACTTGAATCTCACTCATCTCTCAGGAGAATGTCAGGAATGAGGTCATTGCATTTTTCTATTAAAATTCACACTTTGGTCTTGGCTGTGGCCTGATTGAAACTCGGACACTGTGGATTCCTGCTAATTAGCCCGGACGGCAACTCCCCCGCCAATTAAGCAAACGGAGACGTTTCAGGCTATTTCTGTTCCATTCGGAGAAAACTAGGGAGAGTGTGACTTAGAGTCACCAGCCCCCCACATCACAATGAGACCCGTCTCCTAATTCTGGTGTCACGAATGCAGCCATGTTCCACCCCTTTGCTCTGAACGTAGACCTTTCTGTCACAGTCGCTGTGGTTCTTCCTGTCCGTTCTACTCTCATGGTGAGTTGGCTCCGCAAAGAAAAATGTTCTTTGATGAGTCGGTTTTTTAAAAAATTGCTTTAGGTAGGGGCTGGGAGGAGGGGGGTAAAAGGAGGGGCAATGGGAGATATCTATAATGCTATCAGCAATAAAAAATAAAATATATCTGCTGAAACCGCTTTGGCTCATTGGATAGAGCGTCGGACTGCAGACTGAAAGGTCCCAGGTTCGATTCCGGTCAAGGGCATGCATGTACAGAGGCAGCTGATTGATGATTTTCTCTCATCGACGTTTCCAACTCTCTATCCCTCTCTCTTCCTCTCTGTAAAAAAATCAATAAAATATTTTTTTTAAAAAAGAAAACATTCCTTTAAAAAAATAAACTAAACTATAGCTTGGCCGGTGTGGCTCAGTGGTTGAGCATCGACCTATGAACCAGGAGGTCATGGTTGGACTCCCCGGCCAGGACACAGGCCCGGGTTGCAGGCTCAGAACCCAGTAGGGGGCGTGCAGGAGGCAGCCGATCCATGACTCTCTCATCATGGATGTTTCTCTCTCATCCTCTCCCTTTTCTCTGAGATCAATAACAATACATTTTAAAAGTTACCTGTGGGTGGTGGGAGCACGCCACCCATTGGAAAGCTTCGTGAAGGCCTGGTGCCCAGGCCTGCTCCTGGTGGAGTTAATGTGGTTCTCGTGGTGTTGACCTCACTTCCGGTGTGGGAGCAGGAGAGGGAGGAGGGAGGGATGGGGAGAGTGCGATGAGGCCGGAGGTGGAGGCAGGGAAAGGAGGAGGGGCCGGAGGGGGGCAGGACGAGGAACCCTTCCCCGGGGTCCAGGCCAAACACGGAAGTTGTCCCCATTGGCTCTGTGCACCCTGATCTTCACTCGGTTCCCCCCAAAACCTGGTGCCCTCCCTTGTTTGGGCCCTAAGCTCCCCACAGCCAGGCCTCCCCCCGAATACATGAGGAGGCTCCCTCTCTCAGCGCGGCTCTCACACAGGTTTGGGAGGGAACTCTCCGTGTGAGAGCCGCGCTGTTCCCGGAGCCCATGGCCTGGGGCCCCCGAATCCATCACCGGCCCGGGAGCAGCCGGCCCAGGGCAGCGGGGACAGCCAGGCCGGTGAGGAAGAGGGGTCCTGGAACGGCCCCCCCAGTCCCTCTCCCCCAGGAGGAGGCCCGGCCCCTGCGGCTCCCCTTCTGGTCCAACAGGACCCCAGGACCCCAGGGTCGCAGGGACCCCCTCCAGTGGCCCCAAGACCCGTTCTGGACTGTACCAGTTGGCTTTGGTTTCCCCTGGCTGGGCCGGGCCTGCTGAGGGGCTGGAGCTGAGGTCCGATGTGCACATGGACTTGAATCTGCTTCCAGAGCCGGGCGGCCGGCCTGCGGGGGGACGGGCTGCAGCCAAGGGTCGGGAGGGGCGAAGGCGGGAGCCGCGGGCTCAGCAGGGCCTGTGCCCAGGCCAAGCCGAGAAGCGCAGACAAACAAGGGCTTCCATGCAAGAGAAGAGAGCCCGAGAGGCCCCAGGAGCGCCATTCTGAGGTGGGACGTCGCAGGGTCCAGTCTGGAGGATGGAGAAGGCACTGGTAACCATATGCACATTCTATTGCTCTCAGAGGGGAAGGGAGAGGAGAGAAACATCAGTGCCGAGAGAGAATCACGAATCCGCTGCCTCCTGCACCCCACACTGGGGACCCAGCCCACAACCCGGGCCTGTGCCCCGACCGGGAATCCAACCCTGACCTCCTGGTTCATTGGTGGATGGTCAACCACTGAGCCACGCCAGCTGGACCCAAATAAGGCACTTTTAAATTATATATTTAAAAAATATTTTTTAATTGTTTTTTTTACAGAGAGGAAGGGAAAGGGAGTCAGAAACATTGATGAGAGAGAAACATCCATCAGCTGCCTCTTGTACACCCCCTACTAGGGATGTGCCTGCCACCAAGGCACATGCCCTTGACCGGAATGGAACCTGAGACCCCTCAGTCCGCAGACCGATGCTCTATCCACTGAGCAACACTGGTCACGGCAGAATAAGGTGCGTGTTAGTGTTTTGTGTGTATCTTTGAGTTGGCACAGGTTTGATTACAAGACCTGTTCGTCACCCCATCCTTGTTAACAAGGCGCTGAGAAGGCGTGGGTGGAGAGCGGCCTGAGCTGAGCCTCAGATGTGGCCACAAGCTCCCTCTCGGAGAGGAACGTGGACGGTTTACTCTCCCAGAGGCTGCAGGGGACCCGCCGCCCCAGATTCCCCCGCGGTTTCTAGGCTTCAGGTCCCAGTGACCTGCCCCCCTCGGCACCCCGGGCCCGGGCACCCCTCTCAGCGCCACGGGCCTCGAAGGGAAGGCAGCCCAGGCCCTGCTCTCTGGACATTGTGGGAGCTGAGGCTGGAGCTGCAGACGGGGTGCAGGACGGGACACACGCCCCGGGAACACTCGGGGTCCCCACAGAAATGCCAGCCGCCTTGTTCTCCGTGAGCGCCCCATGAGTTTCTGTGCGGGTGTGCGGACGGTGGGCACCCTGCTTTCTCCACGGTCACGCCCAGGCCGGAGGGCGCTGGGGTCTGTGCCCGGCGGAGCAGGCACCGGCTCTCTCCGCCCCTGCAGCTTCCCTCTGCCGGCTCTGCGTGTGGACGGGCGCACGGTTCGGTTGATCTAGGAAATCGGTGCAGGGGGGCAGGGGCGGGGAGACCCCGGAGAGGCCTGTCTGTCTGCTGTGGGTCCGGGGCAGGGGTGGGGGTGGGGGCACAGAGGCACGTGCTGTCCACTGTGGGCAGGAATTCCAGGTCCTTGAAGGACTCCTTCTAATCACAGGGCAGCCAGCTCTGCCAGCTCACTGTCGCCACCTGGTGCTCAGGGACCACGAACCCTCCTCCCTCAGCGCCCGCACAGATCACACTTGCGCGTCTGACTCCGGACCTGCTCTGCCTTTGAACTTGAGCCACTGCTTTGATCGTGAATTGACCTGGACGAAGGGGCACCCAGCTCCTGAGGGACGGGGCGCAGGGAGAACACCCACCCAGAGGCCGGCTCCCATGAGCTCCTGTGGAATCTGAGCTCGGGGCTGGGTTAGGTCAGTGGTCGGCAAACTGCAGCTCAGTTGACTAATGAGTTTGCGGGCACTGGGTTAGGTGAAGCTTTTGACAAAAGAACCGTAATATGTTCGTTAGAAAAGAACACAGTGCCTGGCTGGCGTGGCTCAGGGGTTGAGTGTTGGCCCATAAATCCCAAGATCATGGGTTCGATTCCTGGTCAGGGCACATGCCCAGAGACAGGCTCCATCCCCAGCGCGGGGCGAGCAGGAGGCAGCCCAGTGGCGATTCTCTGATCACTGATGCTTCTCTCCCTCTCCCTCTCCCTCTCCCTCTCCCTCTCCCTCTCCCTCTGCCTTCCTGGCTCTCAGATCAGTAAAAACATATACATACATTATATGTTTGTTTGTTTTTGTAAAGGAACACAGTGCATTGGCTGGGAGACAGTGGGTTGACCATGAGCTGCCTGCACCCTCCTCATTCCCTCCTGTCTCGCTCGGTTCGGGCAGTGCCCATCGGGGAGGCGTGCCCAGGATGTTCACAGGCCCTGAATGTTGGAGAGAAAGGGGTGGGAATCCCGGCTCTTCCTGGGGAAGAGTGACCGTGACCTCTTGGACGGCAGAGGGCGCTGTGCACCCACAGAAGCAGAGGGGGAGGGACACAGTGCTGTTCCCGACACCAGATGGCGCTGTTTCCTCAAAAACCAAACCAGATTCCAGCGGCTCCGGGGCCTCAGGACTCAGGAGCCAGGTCCCAAGAGGTGCCTGTCTCCAGCCCTCTCCGCACCCAGGAGGGCCATGCTGAGCCCCAGGCCCGCGGTCAGCAAACCGCAGCTTGCGAGCCATATGCGGCTCTTTGGCCCCTTGAGTGTGGCTCTTCCACAAAACACCACGGCCTGGGCGAGTCTGTGTTGAAGAAGTGGCGTCAGAAGATGTTTACGTTTAAAAAATGTGGCTCTCCGAAGAAATGTCAGTCGTTGATGCTTGGCTCTGCGGACGGATGAGTTTGCCGACCATGGGGCTAGGCTGAGACTCAGGGCGGGGAGAGTGGCAATCTCGCCTCCGAGCCTCCGGGGTCCCTTTGCCCCAGGGAAGGCCCTGTGTTTGCCCCGTGCCACCCCCAGCCTGGAGGGAGGGCACCTCCTGCTGGTTCCGTGTCCACCTCCTCTCCTGTCATCGCTGCCAAGGCCGCCTCCACGGGAACAGCAAAGGGAGCTGACTCCTGTGTATGTCTGTCCCATGTCTTTAACGTTTGTACTGATCTCAGAGAGGAAGAGGGAGGGAGAGAGAAACACCAATGATGAGAGGGAATCATGGACCGATGCCTCCCGCACGCCCCCCCCCGGGTATGGAGCCCACAACCCTGACCTCCTGGGTCACAGGTCGGCGCTGAGCCGGAGCCCTGAGCCGGAGCTGGCTGTGTGGCTGTGGGCGGCTGCCTGCCTTCGTGGGGCCCAGGTGGGCGTGGCCGCCAGCCCGGGGGATACCGCTTACCCGCCCGGGCGGCGGCAGCATGTTGACAAGCTGTGTGGTTGTTAGCAACATCCTCCCGGCTAATTAGCCGCTCTGCAGAGGCCCCGGGCGCCTTGGGGCTTGGGTTTCAAATCGATACAAAAACAACAGGAGCCTCGGTCCAGGGCGTGTGGAGCAGCGCCTCGCTCCCCGCAGGCCGGCCACGGCCACGGCCACGGCCACGGCCACGGCCACGGCCGCCCTTTAATCGGTCCCGTGCAGCCACTGTTTTCGCTGAGTGACAGCGGGGGACCTGTCACCAGGCCCTGCCTCCACCCGGCCGGGATGTAGGTTCGTGCTGTTTTGCACGGGGAGGGGGGTCACATTCTCGTGAAGACACCTGCTCCTCGCAGGAACGCCGGCCCTTCCCGCCCTCAGGGCAGCGTCCGTCTCCTCCTTCGGCCGGAGGATGCATTCGGTGTCTCCGTCGCCCCGCCTCTCCAGGCACAGCGTCTGTGGCAGGAATGGCCGGGACCGTTGTGCATTCTCTTCTCCTCTGCAGCCTTACACTGGCTCTGGTTACGGGAGGTGACGCGGGGTTGGAGGCCCCTGACTGGCTGCCCTGGGTCTCGCCATGCCAGACCCGAGTTATTTACTGCTCTTGACCCCCTGGGAGGGAGCAGCAGTCTGATCAGTTCTGCCCCAGGAGGGTGGACGACCCGGGGACAATCCCATTGGAGTGAAACAATAAATAAGCCCGACAGCAACCAGCGGCTCCCTGTGCTCCTGAGACGGTCCCCAGGGCAGCTGGGGGCCGTGCTGGCGCAGCTCAGCGCCCAGAGGACATTCCGATTGGCGTGGAGCTGGTCAGGCAGCGAGCAAGGCCTCCAGGGCGCACGGCCGGGGCGGCATGCCCAGCACCGGGGGCAGGCAGCCGACAGTGGGTAACACGTCTGCTTTTTATTCTCTTAAAGCTAGATAGGTGATCGCCTATTTTCCCTTATGTTTTTATTTCTATTGATCTCAGAGAGGAAGGGAGAGAGAGAAACATCAATGGCGAGAGAACCATGGACCGGCTGCCTCCTGCACGCCCCCCACTGGGCATGGATCCCTCAACCCCGGCCTGTGCCCCGACCGGGAGTCCAGCCCTGACCTCCTGGCTCACAGGTCGATGCTCAGCCGCTGGGCCACGCCGGCCGGGCACACTTTTATTTTGTCCTCTCCGGTATATTCTGGAAAACGGAAGAGCATTTGTGCCTTGGTTTGCAATACCAGCAGAGAGAGACGGAGACGGAGACAGACCTGTCCTCAGGCTGTGATTCCTCGGCCGGAAGAGCCACTCCTGCTGGGGAAATGTTCGCCTCTGAGCGGGGGGAGGGGCAGCTGTGCCGGGAGCGGCGGCCGGGCTGCGTGCCCGAGGGAAGGCGGTAAGTTCCCGCTCCCGTCACCTGTGCGCCAGGGGGGCCTCGCCCTTTATTTGGGGGCCCCTTGGGGGCGGGGAGAGGAGCTGCAGCTGGAAGAGGGGCGGGGCTGAGGCCTCCGACACGGGTGTGAGCCCACGGGCGCTGCGGGGCCGCCGCTGGCTGAGGGAGGGCAGCCACGTAAACGCGAGAGAACAGCCCAGCACCTCCTCACGCTGCCCAAGGGCCCTTCTCCTGAAACCCCGCCCTGGGGCCCGGCCGGCGTCAACCTATGAACCAGGAGCTCAGGGTTCAATTCCCGATCAGGTCACAGGCCCGGGTTCTATGGTGGAGCCCCAGTGTGGGGCGTGCAGGAGGCAGCTGATCAGTGATTCTCTCTCATCACTGATGTCTCTCTCCCTCTCCCTCTCTCTCTCTCTCTCTCTCTCTCTCTCTCTCTCTCTCTCTCTCATCACTGATGTCTCTCTCTCTCTCTCTCTCTCTCTCTCTCTCTCTCTCTCTCTCCCTCTCTCTCTCTCCCTCTCTCCTTCCCTCTCCCTTCCTCTCTGGAATCAATAAAAACGTATTTTACAAAAATCCCGTCCTGGGCTGGTCTCTGTGCTCGGGGCATGGAAAGCCTTCCTTGCGCGCTGCGGGCTCCTCAGAGCCTCGCTCCCGGCCGGCGCTGCCCCCACAGCACCCTCTCCGTCCCCGTGGGCAGAGACACCTTCTCAGCAATCTCTGAACCACACGCCACTCCCCGCCCCACCCGATGTCAGAACCTCCCCCCAATGCTGTGCTCACGAGAGGGGCCGGGCGTCATCGGCCGCCAGAGACGCAAATTAACCCACGAGGGCCCTGCGCCCCTCCGCACGGCTGTCACCCACACATCAACCACAAGCTCGGCGAGGAGGCGGAGGAGAGCCGGGAGCCCTGGGCACCGAGCCTGAGCCCGGCGCAGGCTCCTGAGAGGACGGTGCCGAGTCACCGTTAACAATTACACAGGGAGCGCCCATTCGCCCCTGTGGCCCCGTTCTGGGAATAAACCCCGGGAAACCCGGAAGACCCTCTGAGAGGCCACAGCCCCCATGTTCACACAGCACCGTTCGCCACGCCCAGGAGCTGGCAGCGGCCAGGGGCCGTCGCAGACGCCGATAAACAGCCGTGGTGCACGGTCACAGCGGAACGCCGCTCGGCTGCAAACAGGAAGGAACTCCTTCCTTTGCTCAGGTGCCCAGGGCCGAGCCAGCGACTCTGAGGCGGAGCCACCCCCGAGCGCTGTCAGCGGAGGATGAGGCGCCGGTAAGAAAAGGCTTTCTGGGGATGTCTGAACGAACGGCTGCTCGCAGAGCTTCCGATAGTGTCTGCTTCTTAGAAACTGTTGTCAGAAATGTGGTCATGGACCTACAATAGCAAAGGCAAACTCCTCGCATCACCAGGATGGGGCCGCCTGACGGTCCGGCGGCAGAGAGGGAGCCTGCAATGAGCGGGAACTGGGAGACTCCTGTCTTCCTCTCGTGCCTGTTTGCTTCTCCTGTAAAGTGAGAGGAACACACCATGTTTGCTTACTGTTCTGCGTGGCTGTTACAAACCAGGGGGTTTAGCCTAAAACCACCGCCAAAGGAAGGCCGAGTCCCCTGGCAGCAACACTCCTCTGACTTCCTGCAAAGCTTTCTGACTCCACGATGTCCCGTGCGCTTCACTTACTCCCCACACGGGGGCAGCACGCCGAAACGGAGCGGGTGTGGCCTGGTCTGCACGTGGCGGCCAGGCCCGGGCTGACAGCTCCGTGGCCGTGAGCGAGGCCCCAGGCTAACGGAGGGGTGTGCCAGCCTCTGACAGGCCCTGCAGCACCCGGAAAGGAAGTCCCCCTCCTTTAAAACCATCGTCTTCCACAAACCAAGGCCCAGGTCCAGCTGCTGCGGGAGAGGCAGGTCCGGGCAGAACAACACGTTTGCTGTCGGACAACGGCCTTTCGCTTAATTCAACGCCTTCAGAGGAAAACCCAGTGACACGCCGTGAGCCCCCGGGCGCCCGCCATTCTTTTAAAAAATAAATCTTTATTGTTCAGATGATAACAGGTGTTCTCTTTCCCCCTCTCCCCCCATGGCTCCCCTCCACCTGATCCCCCCCCATGCCTTACCCCCGCCCCGCCCTCATCCACAGGGGTACGGCTCTGTCCAGTCTCTTCCCACACCCCTCACACCCCCTTCCCCCTGAGGACTGTCAGTCCACTCACTTTCTATGTCCCTGATTCCGTTACATTCACCAGCCCATTCTGTTCTTCAGATTTTAAAAATACATATATATATTTTATTGATTTTACACAGAGAGGAACTGAGAGGGACAGAGAGTTAGAAACATCGATGAGAGAGAATCATCAATCAGCTGCCTCTTGCACACCCCCCACTGGGGATGTGCATGCAACCACGGTACATGCCCTTGACCAGAATCGAACCCAGGACCTTTCAGTCTGCAGGCCGACGCTCTATTCACTGACCCAAACCAGTCCCGGCTGTTCTTCAGATTAAAAAAATAAAATAAAATAAAATAAATATATATATTATTGATTTTTACAGAGAGGAAAGGAGAGAGATAGAGTTAGAAACATCGATCAGCTGCCTCCTGCACGCCCCCCACTGGGGATGTGCCCGCAACCAAGGTACATGCCCTTAACCAGAATTGAACCTGGGACCTTTCAGTCTTCAGGCTGACGCTCTATCCACTGAGCCAAACCATTCTGTTCTTAGGGCGTCTTCAGACTTTCTATTGACTTGGTTTTTAGATTCACTTGTCGGTAGGTATGCTATTTTTTATGGTTTACTTTTTTCTTTAATGTTTCACTTGTGGGCGGTGGGGGAGGGTTGAAGCCTAAAACAAACTAATTTCTGGTCTTTTTATTCCTTTCGCAAACATTTTGAGGATGGAGCGATTTGTCCTGACAAATCTGGGCTTAGCGGGCGCCCGGCCTGCCGGGCGGTCAGGGAGCTGGCGGGCCAGGGGCCGGCCGCCCGGTCCTTTGTCCGCCGTCCCCCGCGAGGGCGGACCTGCCGGCGGCCGGGCGGCCAGCGGCCTCCTCCGTACAATGAGCAGCCTGTTCCATCCGGGACAATCCCGCGCAAATCCAGCCCCAACAGCCGCGCCGGGTCTGTGAGCAGAATTCCATCTGGGGACACAATGTGCGGGATCAGGACAAGTGCGTCTACAGCGGGGGGCCGGGCCGCGGCCGCCGCATGCAGATCAGCGGATTAGGGGGCGGCAGCCTCGGGTCAAGTGTCTCGAGGGGGCCGATCAACACCCCAACCTGACAGCAGCACCCGCTCCCCGGAGAGCCAGCCAATCCGAGCGCCCGCTCGCTCAGGGCCTCTCTCCCGAGGACTCGTCCTCTCTGCACACAAAACCGGCCCCTTCCCCGGCGTCTCAACGAGGGCCTTTGTCTCAAGGTGTGTGAACCGAGCCAAATCCACCTCGAGGGCCGCGCCGGCCCAGGCCGGACAAAGGGGCGCCTCGGGGTTATACAATCGCACGCCGGCTCGGTCACACACAAAACCCTCTCGTGTCTGCACCGGCCGCAGACTCCCTGAGTGGCAGGCCGCACGGTCGAGGTCACAGGACAACCTGGGACAATAATCCCCAAGTGAGCATTGCCGTTCCCGCGGCCCGGAGCGCAGGGAGCTGCGTGTCTGTTTTTTTTTAATATTTTACAGACAGGAAGGGAGAGGGATAGAGAGCTAGAAACATTGACGAGAGAGAAACATCCATCAGCCGCCTCCTGCACACATCCCACTGGGGATGTGCCCGCAACCAAGGCACATGCCCTTGACCGGAATCGAACCTGGGACCCTTCAGTCCGCAGGCCAACGCTCTACCCACTGAGCCACACTAGTTAGGGCAAGTCCCCAGTCTTCCTCTAACGCCCACGGACTGAGGCTGAAGACCAGGCATTTGTTTCCATGCCCGCTAAGGACGCGCTCCAGTCAGGAGGTTCAGGGCTTCCACCAACTGAGCTGGAGGGGCCCCTGCGGGCGCCGCGCTGTGTGCACGGGGTCCGCAGGCGCTGCCCCCAGAGGCCGGAAGCCGCCCTGCAGGGCGCGGCCTCAGACGGGGTCCGGCCGGCGGAGCCTGGGCCTGGGGAATCCGGCTCGGGCTTCCTGGCAAGCCGGCTCCTTCTGCAGGACGAGGCTGAGGAGAGACCGTGCGAGCACAGAGACCTCAGGATGCTCAGGCCCCGCGGCCGAGCGGGCGGCGTCCACGGACTTTCCGGGGGGTCTGTCCACCTGCGGGCGGGTCTGGTCCCTGCCCGCCTCCACCTCCGGCAGGTCCCCGGGGAGCTGCTTCTGACCATGCATGGGCGTGTGAGTGTGTGTGTGTGTGTGTGTGTGTGTGTGTGTGAGATGGAGCCTCTGTGCCTGTCTGGCCTGGCTCAGTGGTTGAGCGTCAACCTAGGAGCCAGGAGGTCAGGGTTCGATTCCCGGTCAGGGCACACGTCCAGGTTGCAGGCTCGATCCGCAGTCGGGGGGCGTGCAGGTGGCAGCCGATCCATGATTCTCATCATGGATGTTCCTCTCTCTCTCTCTCTCTCTCTCTCTCTCTCTCTCTCTCTCTCTCCCTTCCTCTGTGAAATCAATAACAATATACATAAAGATAAATAAAATAAAATAAGAATTGATTCGGGTGCTGTGGTGAGCGGAGCCTGGAGAGCAGGAAGAGATGTCTTGAGTCCAAACCCGGGGGCGGGCCAGGCCGGGGTCTGTGCTGGACATGGAGGCAGAGATGTTCCTGGCAGGCTGGGTCCTGGCTGCAGAAGGAGCTGCACACTGACACTGTGGCAGGGGGCGGGGGTAAAGGGGGGGCCGGGGAGGCTGGGGGCGTCAGGGGTCAAAGGCAGGAAAAAGCCCGTGTCCAGTTCAAGGGACAGCCGATGGGAGGGCTTCTCTCTGACCTGCGGGAGAGCCCCTTGGTGCCATCCAGACCTTCAGCTGATGGGCGAGGCCGCCATGCGGGGAGGGCAGCCTGCCTCGGTCGGTCCACCCGTGTGTGTTCAGGTGACCCACAGCCCCGCTCCCACACGCCCACCGGCACGTCTGGCCAGACAGCTGGGCCTCACTGCCCGCTGCTGCTGACACACATGGTGACCTTCTGGGTGCCCTGGGCAGCGGTGGGCGCAGCACTGGTCCGCCAGGAAGACAAAGGGAGAAAGAGGCCCTCTTCTGGCAGGACAGGAGGTGAGTCATGGGGGCGGGTGTCGGGGTGCGGGGGGCTGGGATCGTCAAAAACACCTATTTTGAAGCCAGAGAGCCTCTCCCCACCAGCTCTGTTACTTAAACCTCCGCGCCTCAGTTCCCTCCCCTTTCTCTTTTCTATAAAGTAGATTTTTAAAAAATATATACTTTATTGATTTTTCACAGAGAGGAAGGAAGAGGGACAGAGAGCTAGAAACGTCGATGAGAGAGAAACATTGACCAGCTGCCTCCTGCACAGCCCCTACCGGGAATGTGCCCGCAACCAAGGTACCTGCCCTGGACTGGAATCGAACCTGGGACCTTTCAGTCTGCAGGCCGACGCTCGATCCACTGAGCCACACCGGTTTCGGCTACAAAGTAGATTTTTATTGATCTCAGAGAGGAAGGGAGAGGGAGAGAGAAACATCAATGATGAGAGAGAATCACTGATCGGCTGCCTCCTGCACGCCCCACACTGGGCCTGGGCCCTGACTGGGAATCTAGCTGTGACCTCCTGGTTCATAGGTCAATGCTCAACCCCTGAGCCACGCCGGCCAGGCCGTTTTCTCATCTCTTTAAAAAAAAAAAAAATAGTACCTAACTCAAAGGTTTATTGAGAGGATTTAGAGATGATATATCCAATCCTTAGCAAATCCTAAGAACCTGGCAGACAGGCAATGTGTGTGTGGGGAGGACTCTGCCCTCTCCTCCTTCTCCCCTTCCCCGTGGCTGGGCACCAGCACCCTGACTGGCCGCACGCTAACCTTTAAGAACCCTGCCCACAGCAGCTCTGCGATGGTCAGCACTAGATGTGGACAGCACCCCTGGCCCCCCAGCTAGACCCGCCCTCGTACTGCCGGGAGGACTGTACAAGGGCTGAGCCACCCACGTATGAGATTCCATCAGCCTGTGTCTCCATCCAGCTCCCCTCCACACGCACACGAACTGTGAGAACTGGGGTCCCCCGTTACACCCCACGTGTTTGCTTCCTACTTACACACCGAGGGTGTGACACTGCCCGGGCACCCGTGCTTTCGAGCTGGGGGCTTTTTCCCTGGCGACACTGGAGACCGTCCTAATGGTCAGCGTTGGGAGGGGGCTGCTACTGGCACCCAGCGGGTGCAGATCGAAGGTGCACCCCGCATTCTGCAACTCACAGGGCAGTCCCCACAGCAGAGAATGGCCTGGCCCAAAGCTCAACTGTGCTGAAGTGAGAAACTCTGGGGTAGAAACAGTGTATGAGGTCATATTCCCAACAGGCTTGGCTCTACTCAATCAAGGCTGTCATCATTACCACCACCATCATCATCACCACCATCACCATCACCAACATCACCATAATCATCACCACCATCATCATCATCACCACCATCATCACCACCATCACCATCACCAACATCACCATAATCATCACCACCATCATCATCATCACCACCATCATCACCACCACCATCATCATCACCACCATCATCACCATTACCACCATCATCATCATCACCACCATCATCACCATCACCACCATCATCACCACCATCCTCATCACCACCATCATCACCACCACCATCATCACCACCATCATCACCACTATCACCATCACCAACATCACCATAATCATCACCACCATCATCATCATCACCACCACACCAGAAGCACCACCACCTACAGCAGCATCACCACACGCAGCACCACCAGCACCATCACCACACCATGACCAGAATCAGCATGCACATCATGAAGCACCACCAGCATACCATCACACACATCACCAACACACCATAATCATCACCACCATCAGCATCACACCACCATCATCACCACCAAGCATCACCACCACACCACACCAACAGCCACCATAAGCATCACCACCACAGCAGCAGCACCACACCAGCATCACCACCAGCAGCACCACGATCACCAGCACCAACCGCACCAGAAGCATCACCACCAGCACGCACACCCCCAGCATGCACCAGCACCACCATCAGCCACCACCAGCCCAGCACCAGGACCACCAGCAGCAGCAGGCACCACCACAGCACCAGCACACCACATCAGCAGCACCACCATGCAGCACCACCAGCAGCACCACGAGCACCAGCAACCATCACACACCAGCAGAGCACCACCAGCATCAGCAGCACCACCAGCAGCACCACCATCACCATCACCAACCATCCACCAAACCACCACCATCATCATCACCATCAACCACCTCATCACACAATCACCAGCACCATGACCATACTCATCAGCATCATCATAAGCACCACCATCAGCCACCATGCACATCACCAACAGCATCCAGTAAGCAGCGCCTCCTACCATCATCATCATCACCACCATCATCATCATCACCACCATCATCACCATCACCACCATCATCATCATCACCACCATCATCACCATCACCACCATCATCATCATCACCACCATCATCACCACCACCACCATCACCATCATCATCACCACCATCATCATCATCACCACCATCATCACCACCATCACCATCACCATTACCATAATCATCATCATCATCATAATCACCACCATCATCATCACCATCATCACCACCATTACCATAATCATCATCATAATCACCACCATCACATCACCACCATCACATCACCACCATCACATCACCAACATCACCATAATCATCACCACCATCATCATCATCACCACCATCATCACCATCACCACCATCATCATCACCACCACCATCATCACCACCATCACCATCACCAACATCACCATAATCATCACCATCATCATCACCATCACCACCATCATCACCATCATCATCACCACCATCATCATCACCACCATTATCATAATCATCATCATAATCACTACCATCATCACCATCACATCACCACCACCACCATTACCATCACCACCATTACCATAATCATCATTATCATCATAATCACCACCACCATCATCATCATCACCACCACCACCACCATCATCATCACCACCATTACCACCACCATCGCTACCACCACCACCATCACCATAATCATAACCACCACCACCATCACCATAATCATCACCACCAACATCATCATCACCACCACCATCATCACCATCACCATAACCATCATCACCATCACCACCACCATCATTACTGTCACCGCCACCATCATCACTGTCACCTCCACCATCACCACCACCACCAATACCACATCACCATCACCACCACCATCACCATAATCATCACCACCAACATCATCATCACCACCACCATCACCATTACCATCACCACCACCACCACCATCACCATCACTACCACCATCATCACCACCATCATCACCATCACCACCACCACCACCACCACCATCACCATCACCACCATCACCATCACCATCACCATCACCATCACCACCATCACCATCACCATCACCACCATCACTACCATCACCATCCTTGTCGTCATCACCAGGAAGTGGTCAGAGCCTGGCCTGGGCAGGAGGTTATGGTTTGATTCCCGGTCAGGGCCCAGGCCTGGGTTTTGGGCTCGATCCCCAGTGGGGAGCATGCAGAAGGCAGCCGGTCCATGACTCTCTCTCATCATGGATGTTTCTCTCTCTCTCCCTCTCCCTTCCTCTCTGAAATCAATAAAAACATATTTTAAAAAAAGGAATGGGCAGATAGGCAGTGTGTGTGGGAGGGTTCTCCCCTCTCCTCCTCCTCTCTCCTCCCCACCACTGGGCGCCAGCACCCAGAGGACCCTGAAGGCCGCACCCCCATGTGCAGACCCAGAGTGGGAACCTCAGTGACTCCCCCAAAGCCGCTCTGTCCGCCAGCTGCAGGCTGATGGGCCCGCTCTGGAACTGCTCTGGGGCTGCCTCTGGGCCGCTGTCTGGATCCTGTAGGCACAGCCTCTGTGGCGACTAAGCCAGTGGCCCCAGCGCCCGTGGCCCCAGAGCCCCATCGCCTCTCCCAGGCCGCCCCCTGGTTCCTCAAGCTGCCCTGAGCACGCGGCTCCCTGCTCTTCACCCTGCCCGACCTGGGACCCAGAGGCGCTCGCCCTCACGGTCTGCCTGCACATGCTGTCTGTGGGCAGCCCCCTGGAGGGCAGGGGACCGGAGCGACCGCCCAGGCCCAGGAGCAGCCTCTACGCCCCTCCCACCCCCCGCCCTGAACTCCCCCAGTGCGGCCTCCCTCCCACATCGCCAGGGAGAGGACCCGACTGCCAAACAGAAGCAAACTGCGACAGAGCCGCTCTGAGGCCTTTGTGGGGCCTGCGGGGCCAGAGGCCGCCGTCCAGAGCGGGTTCGGGAGGCGGCCGGAGCACTGGCATCCTCATCTGTGCAGGCCTTCCCGGCGCCGCTCCCCTGAGGCCGGCCCAGGCGACGGAGAGCCTGTGACGAGGAGCCGCCCCCAGGCCCGCGTCCCGGCCGCGCCCGTGGACTCTCTCCTTTTTCCCCAAACGAGAAACCAAAGAGTTAATCTGCGTCTGTAACCCCTTCCCAGGCCGGCACCCAGCCCTCCGTGTCCAGACATCAAGCCGGCCCGCTCCTGTCAGCCACACAATGTCAGGCCATTAGCATGTTAATCAGGCGGCGACAGGTGGCCTCCTCGACGGCTCAATTAAGCTGCTCATTAAACACACGCTAACGAACAGCCGGGCCGGGCGAGCCGTCCTGCGAGCCATGATGTCAGCGCGGACAAATGAGGGGGAATAACAAAAACACTGCGCCGGGGACGCCGCTAACGAGCGTCCTGCCGCCGCGCGGCCGGATCAATGGCCCGGACAGAGCCACCGCGTCCCCGGAGGCCGCGCGAGGTGCCTGTGGCCAGTCCTTAAAAATAAAAAATTAAATCCCCCGCCGGGAATTACCGCAGAATTCCACAAATCAACGGCTGGGCGCCACAGCGACAACACGCACAGGAGCGAGAGCTGGACACGGAGCTGATCGCAAAGCCACAGGAACCGCCCTGTGTGTGCGTGCGTGCGTGTGTGTGTCTGTGTGTGTGTGTGTGCGTGTGTGTGTCTGTGTGCGTGTGCATGCGTGTGTGTGTCTGTGTGTGTGTGTGTGCGTGTGTGTGTCTGTGTGCGTGTGCATGCGTGTGTGTGTCTGTGTGTGTGTGCGTGCGTGTGTGTGTCTGTGTGCGTGTGCGTGCGTGTGTGTGCCTGTGCGTGTGCGTGTGTGCTTGTGTGTGTGCGTGTGTGCCTGTGTGTGTGTGTGCGTGTGTGTGCGTGTGTGCCTGTGTGTGTCTGTGTGCGTGTGTGTGTGTCTGTGTGCGTGTGCGTGTGCATGTGCGTGTGTGTGTGCGTGTGTGTGCGTGCGTGTGTCTGTGTGTGCTTGTGTGTGTGCGTGTGTGCCTGTGTGTGTGCGTGCGTGCTTGTGTGTGTGCGTGCATGTGTGTGTGCGTGTGCGTGTGTGCGTGTGCGTGTGTGCGTGTGTGTCTGTGTGCGTGTGTGTGTGTCTGTGTGCGTGTGCGTGCGTGTGTGTGTGTCTGTGTGCGTGTGTGTCTGTGTGCGTGTGCGTGTGTCTGTGTGTGTGTCTGTGCGTGTGCGTGCGTGTGTGTGCGTGTGTGCATGTGCGTGCGTGTGTGTGTGCGTGCGTGTGTGCTTGTGTGTGTGTGTGCCTGTGTGTGTGCGCGCGCGCACTCGCGCTCGGAGGAAAACCCTCATTTAATGGGGTCGCTGCATGTGCCTGAGCCGCACCTGCCCCCGGCCCCGGGTCCCGGTCCGTGCCGCCTCCGTCTCAGCCAGTCCCAGGCGGAGGAATGCCGGGTGCGGGGCCAGGTCTGGGCGGGGATTCTGCTGGTGATGGTCAAAGGCGGGTTCGGCAGTGGCCGGAGGTTCCCCCTTGTGGATGGGCTTCCTGAGTGATAAAGCACCGCCCCCTCCCAGGCTGTGCCCGCCTCTGATCTCCCCTCGTTAGCGGTTAGTGCTCACACGCCTCTGCCCACACGCCTCTGCCCACACCACACGCCTCTGCCCACACGCCTCTGCCCACACCACACGCCTCTGCCCACACCACACGCCTCTGCCCACACGCCTCTGCCCACACCACACGCCTCTGCCCACACCACACGCCTCTGCCCACACCACACGCCTCTGCCCACACCACACCGCCTCTGCCCACACCACACGCCTCTGCCCACACCACACGCCTCTGCCCACACGCCTCTGCCCACACCACACGCCTCTGCCCACACCACACGCCTCTGCCCACACCACAGGCCTCTGCCCACAGGCCTCTGCCCACACCACACTCCTCTGCCCACACCGCCTCTGCCCACACCACATGCCTCTGCCCACACGCCTCTGCCCACACGCCTCTGCCCACACCTCACGCCTCTGCCCACACGCCTCTGCGTGGACCTCCTCCAGGCTTGGGAGGCGCTGCTGCTCCCGGACGGACGAGGCCCCGGCGTCTCCCGGCCGTGGCTGTGGGAGGCATCTCTGGGGACCAGCGACGGGGGAGTGTGGATCTGCAGCCCCAGGTCCCGGTCTCCGGCCGGCGGGCAGGCCTCTCCCCGGAGAGTCGCTGGGCTGTCCCGGCCGCCCTGACTCCGCGCCTCATGGACCACATGCGGAGACGGCCTTCTCTCGGCCCTGCCGTGCCCACCGCGTCCTCGGTACAAGCGCTGGGAAATGCTCGAGGAGTCGGCCCTGGACGCAGCCCCCCACCATCCCGGACAGAGGGCTGTGGGGAGGGGAGCCACTGGGCTTGGTGAGGGACGCAGGCCAGTGCCCCCCCTCCCCGGCCAGCGGGGCCCGAGCAGACAGTGCGGGAGCGGGGCCCGGAGAGGAGGCAGGTACAACCTCTTTCCACACACGCTCTTGTCAGGCACCGTGGCTAGCAGAAGCCCCACACGTGTGCATTTCACACACCAATGCGTGCATATGACCATACTACTGTACACGGACTCATGAGTACACGTGACAGCACAGACCATTTTATATATATTTTTTATTGATTTTACACAGAGAGGAAGAGAGAGGGATAGAGAGTTAGAAACGTCGATGAGAGAGAAACATCGACCAGCTGCCTCTTGCACACCCCCCACTGGTCATGTGCCCGCAACCAAGGTACATGCCCTTGACCGGAATCGAACCTGGGACCTTTCAGTCCGGGCTGACGCTCTATCCACTGAGCCACACCGGTCTTGGCAGCACAGACCATTTTAATGGGGAGACTAAAACAAAGTCCTGCCCGGCTGGTGTGGTTCAGTGGTTTATCATCAACCTATGAACCAGGAGGTCACAGTTTGATTCCCGGTCAGGGCACAGGCCCGGGTTGCAGGCTCCATCCCCAGTGTGAGGCGTGCAGGAGGCAGCTGATCCATGATTCTCTCTCATTATTGATGTTTCTATCTCTCTCTCCCTCTCCCTTCCTCTCTGAAATCAGTAAAAATATTTTTTAAAAATTAAAAAAGTCCAAGCATTTTCTCTCTGTATTTCAGGGAGAAATATATTGGGCAACTCTATTTCGGGGCAACTCCTAGGGATGTGCACCCCACAGTTTGGAGACCTCTGTTTCAGGTGTGGGAGAGGAGGAGAGAGAGTGTCAAAGAGCAAATGTGGAGTGTGTGAGGGCGCATGTGCATATTTGTGTGCGTGCACATGCATGTGCACACATGTGTGTGAGTATGTGTGTGCACGTGGGGGGTGTCTGAGCTGCCCGCCTCTGAAGATGGGGGGCCAGGGGGCCAGGGGGGCCAGGGGGGCCGGAACAGCTCTCCGCGAGGGTCTCGGGCTGAAGAGGAACAGCCTGGGCGGCGGGCGTGTGAGAGCCGCACCCAGCGCCGCTCTGAGTGCCTCTGGCTGGGACCGCGCCAGGCGGAGGGCACGCGGGCTGCAGAGGGCACACAGGATGCGGAGGGCACGCGGGCTGCAGAGGGCACACAGGATGCAGAGGGCACGGGGGCTGCAGAGGGCACGCGGGCTGCAGAGGGCACACAGGCTGCAGAGGGCACACAGGATGCAGGGGGCACGGGGGCTGCAGGGGGCACGCGGGCTGCAGAGGGCACGCGGGCTGCAGGGCAGAGGGCACGCGGGCTGCAGAGGGCACGCGGGCTGCAGAGGGCACGTGGGCTGCAGAGGGCACACAGGATGCAGGGGGCACGCGGGCTGCAGGGGGCACGCAGGATACAGGGGGCACGCAGGATACAGGGGGCACGCGGGCTGCAGAGGGCACACAGGATGCAGAGGGCACACAGGCTGCAGAGGGCACGGGGGCTGCAGAGGGCACGCGGGCTGCAGAGGGCACACAGGATGCAGGGGGCACGCGGGCTGCAGAGGGCACACAGGATGCAGGGGGCACACAGGCTGCAGGGGGCACACAGGATGCAGGGGGCACGCGGGCTGCAGGGGGCACGCGGGCTGCAGGGGGCACGCGGGATGCAGGGGGCACGCGGGCTGCAGGGGGCACGCGGGCTGCAGAGGGCACACAGGATGCAGAGGGCACGGGGGCTGCAGGGGGCACGCGGGCTGCAGGGGGCACGCGGGCTGCAGAGGGCACACAGGATGCAGAGGGCATGCAGGCTGCAGGGGGCACACAGGCTGCAGAGGGCACGGGGGCTGCAGAGGGCATGCGGGCTGCAGGGCAGAGGGCACGCGGGCTGCAGAGGGCACGGGGGCTGCAGAGGGCACGCGGGCTGCAGGGGGCACGCGGGCTGCAGAGGGCACGCAGGCTGCAGGGGGCACGCGGGCTGCAGGGCAGAGGGCACGCGGGCTGCAGGGGGCACGCGGGCTGCAGGGCAGAGGGCACGCAGGCTGCAGGGGGCACGGGGCTGCAGGGCAGAGGGCACGGGGGCTGCAGGGCGCCGGGGTCCTGGTAGCTGTCGGGGGAGCTGGGCACTGCCTGGCGCAGGAGAGACTGGGTCAGCGTCCCAGGAGACAGTCTGCCCCGGCTGCCGGCGTGGCCAGCTGTGGCTGCTGTGCACCGAGATGGGCAGGAGCCACGGAGACACGGGTTTCTGTTTGGAGGAATGGGGACGCACACGGCCACTGGGAGGGCCACGAGGAAGTGCGACTATGGGAGTGGGAGGATGGTGACCGTGATGCACTTCCTGTAGGACCACCCCTGGTCTTTCCCGGCCCCCCTCCCTCTGCACGGGCGAGGGCCCCCCGCACTGCTCCCTCCCCGGGACCAGCGTGGCTCAGCGGTTGAGCGTTGACCTATGAACCAGGAGGTCACGGTAGATTCCCAGTCAGGGCACACGTCCAGGCTGCGGGCTCCATCCTCAGCGTGGGGCGTGCAGGAGGCAGCCGGTCCATGATTCTCTCTCACCACTGATGCTTCTCTCTCCCTCTCAATTCCTCTCTGAAGTCAATTAAAATATTTTTAAAAAGAAGAAGCAGTAAGACCTCGGGCCTGCTGCATGGACACACTGATTGCTGAGAAATGAATACACGTTACTGTTACAATAGAACATTCTCTTCTGTTCTCTTTAAAAATATATCTCCATTGATTTCAGAGAGGAAGGGAGAGGAGGAGAGAGAGAAACATCCATGATGAGAGAGAAGCACGGATCGGCTGCCTCCTGCACGCCCCACCCTGGGATGGAGCCCGCACCTGGGGAATGGAACCGTGACCTCCTGGTTCGTAGGTGGACACTGAACCACTGGGCTCCCTCTTCTGTGCTGATGTGAGTGTGTCTCCCCCCCCACCCCCTGCATGCACTGGGGCGGCCTGAGGACCCCCCACCCTCCCCACCGCGGGGAGCAGGAGGAAGCTCAGCCGCAGACCCAGCCGGCCCACAGGGGGCAGTGGTGCGCTCAGGTCCATGGGTGGAGCAGCTCCCAGCCCCGGAGACTGTGGTTTCCGGGGAGGGGAATGGGTGGGGGACCCTGGGGTTGGGTCTCAGAATCCCCCTCTCTATCCACCCTCTCCATCCCCAGCACCTCAGATGGGTGCTCTGAGGGGTCTGAGAAGAGGTGCCCGTGTTAAAGGGGGTCACTCCGGCGGGCCCTGCCCCAGAGGGGGGTCAGGGCACACACTCGGAGGGACGAGCAGAGGACACGGGAGGACACAGGCTCCGGAGCCGCCTGCCCCCCCGGCCGGCGCCAGCCTCAGGGTGGGGGACCGAGCGGCTCTGTGGCCGTGGCTGGGCCGCCTCAGCAGGCCGCACGCGGCCGCAGACTGAACACCGGCCGCGGCCAGGGTGGAGGAGGCCCCGAGGAGACGTCTGGGGCCGGGTGGCGCTCGGCTCGTCTGCAGCTGCGAGCAGACGCCTCCCTCGGGTCCGCAGGTGCTTCTGGCGGAAGGTCCCGGACACACGGAGGCCCCACACAGCACCGTGACTGTGACTGCGAAGAATGCACGCTAACTACACGTGTGTGCTGGACAGCGACCTCGGAGTGCGCATTCTAGCCACAGCTTAGCTCCGTGGTCAGCAAACTGCGGCTCAAGAGCCACAGGCGGCTCTCTGGTCCCTTGCGTGTGGCTCTTCCACAAAACACCATGGCCTGGGCGAGTCTGTGTTGAAGAAGTGGCGTCAGAGGACTTTTATGTTTAAAAAATGTGGCTCTCCAGAGACATGTCCATCGTTGTGCTGTGGGTGTTTGGCTCTGGTGACTAAGGGGTGTGTGGCCGCTGGGGCAGAGCTTGTGCTGGGTTCACTGGCCCATGGAGTCACGACCAGTCGGCATCCGGTGGGCGGGACATAAGGAGGGCGTGTGACATCTGGAAGTGAGGAGGACTCCATGAAAGGTGGCTGTGTCCGAGGCGTGAAATCTGTATCACATGACACATGCATTAACATGGAGCTCCCACCACCCAAACCCAAGAAACGTGGGGGTAGAGGAAGCACAGGAAGCCCCGGAATGACCCTAAACCTGAGGGGCCGCCCCTCTGTGGTCCCTGGCCGGCGGGGAGACTAAATCCAGCCACTGAAGCACCGAAATCGAAACTTCAGTTCCCGCAGCACCTTCCCCCTGTTGTCAATGCGCAGACCACCAGGGGGCGCTCAAGAGAGGACGAGGCAAGGGCCGGCGTGCCTGCCTCCACTGGGGCCCAGGGGCCGGGGACAGAGACGGAGATCCGACCTCAGTCCTTCACCTCCCCCCCCCCCCCCCCCCCCCTGTGCCTGGCGGGTGAGCGGAAGACGTGTCTGGCTTGGGAGGTGACGCGCACAGGCTGTTGTGTTGCTCTAACTCGCGGTGGCGGACGGCTTCAAGGTGTCCGGGAGGGAGACGCGGGCTCTCTCTGGGGAGGGAGCGAGCACGGGGCCCAAAGCTTTGAGCCGGTGATTCCCTCGTCCTGCAGGGGAAGGGGCTGACCTGCACCCTCTGTGCAGAGGGCACATCCATACACACGTTTAAAAGTTAAAGGGTCGCCGAGACTGGTGTGGCTCAGTGGATAGTGTGTCCACCTGCAGACTGAAGGGTCCCAGGTTCGATTCCGGTCAAGGGCATGTACCTTGGCTGCAGGCACATCCCCAGTAGGGGGTGTGCAGGAGGCAGCTGATCGATGATTCTCTCATTGATGTTTCTAACTCTCTATCCCTCTCTCTTCTGCTCTGTAAAAAATCAATAAAATATATTTAAAAAAATAATAATAATAAAAGTTAAAAGGTTTGCCAGCAGACGCTGCAGCAGAAGAACCGAGTTTTGGAGCCTTGCTTTGGGTTTGAAAAGCAGACACAGCTGAGCTGTGTGCGTCTGTACATCTGTCTGTGAGTCTGTGCATCTGTCTGTGCGTCTGTCTGTGTGTCTGTCTGTGGTCTGTGTGTCTGTGTGTCTGTGCGTCTGTCTGTGTGTCTGTGTGTCTGTGCGTCTGTCTGTGGCTACTCCCTTTGCGGTGGAGCTCCAAGCGTCCGTTTCTGCCAGCACACACACACACACACACGCACACGTGTACACACACACACACGGCCTGGGGTGAAAAGGGCTGGACCACACCCGTGCGTCCGGCCGCCCTCCCACCACCTTAGACCAGATCCCCGTCCCTCCAGCTTCATCCCCGCCCGGCCGCCCGCTGACGCCCCCGCGTTCGCAGCTCCACCTCTTCTGTCCCCGGAGAATGGCTGAAAGGCCGCGTTTTCCGGGAACATGCACACATTGGGAGCGGTGACCCGGGCAGGGACACAATGCCGCCGGCTGAATGTGCCCGGCGCCACACCGGGCGCGAACAGAGCCGCCCACGGAGTGGGGACACGGGCCCACACACGGAGCGGGGACACGGGCCCCACACACGGAGCGGGACACGGGCCCCACACACGGAGCGGGACACGGCCCCACACACGGAGCGGGACACGGGCCTGTCTGCTCCCCCCACACACGGAGCGGGACACGGGCCCCGCACACGGAGCGGGACACGGCCCCACACACGGAGCGGGACACGGGCCCCACACACGGAGCGGGGACACGGGCCCCACACACGGAGCAGGACACGGGCCCCACACACGGAGCGGGACACGGGCCCCACACACGGAGCGGGACACGGGCCTGTCTGCTCCCCCCGCACACGGAGCGGGACACGGGCCCCACACACGGAGCGGGACACGGGCCCCACACACGGAGCGGGACACGGGCCCCACACACGGAGCGGGACACGGGCCTGTCTGCTCCCCCCGCACACGGAGCGGGACACGGGCCCCACACACGGAGCGGGACACGGGCCCACACACGGAGCGGGACACGGGCCCCACACACGGAGCGGGGACACGGGCCTGTCCACTCCCCCCGCACACGGAGCAGGACACGGGCCCCACACACGGAGCGGGACACGGGCCCCACACACGGAGCGGGACACGGGCCTGTCCGCTCTCCCCACACACGGAGCGGGACACGGGCCCACACACGGAGCAGGACACGGGCCCACACACGGAGCGGGACACGGGCCTGTCTGCTCTCCCCGCACACGGAGCAGGACACGGGCCCCACACACGGAGCGGGGACTGTCCCACTCTTGCCCCACAGCTGTGGGAAAGGATCAAGTCTGATCAGACGGTGCGGGCATGGAATGCCTGTGGCCTTGGACGCGCATGGACACACACACACACACACACACACACAGAGGAACGAGGAAAAGGGGGGGTAGAGCTACATTTGCTGATTTTGATTTGCCGCCTGAGGGATGGCACAGAGGCGGGCTCTGCCCGGGGCCACCTGAGGAGCCGGCCTGGCCCTGTCCCCTCGGTCGCCCCCTCTGCCCCACCCTCGCCCCGCCCTCGGCCCTGCTCCTCGATGCTCACGTCACCCCCGGGCCTCTCCGCGTCCGCCCTGCCGTCCGGTGAACTCACCACGAGGTGGGCCGGTGTCCGCCTGGTTCAGTGACGCCTCTTCCCCAGGGAGGCCGGGGCAGGACGGACACGGCACCCGCCGGCCGCCCAGGGGGCATTTCCTGGAGACTTGGGGGCCGGGCTGAGGGACCCGCCTTCCAGTGATGAATTTTCATGCACCAGGCCTCTACTTAAAACTAAAAGTGCATTCCGGCAGTGTGGCTCAGTGGTTGAGCATTGACCTGTGAACCAGGAGGTCAGGGTTTGATTCCCGGTCAGGGCACAGGCCCGGGCTGTGGGTTCGGTCCCCAGTGTGGGAAGCGCAGGAGGCAGCTGATGAGTGACTCTCTCATCTTTGATGTTTCTCTCTCTCCCTCTCCCTTCCTCTCTGAAATCAATGATGAATTTTTTAAAAGTGCATGATGCCGAAACCGGTGTGGCTCAGCGGATAGAGCGTCAGCCTGCGAAAAGGGTCCCAGGTTCAATTTCATTCAAGGGCATGTACCTTGGTTGCAGGCACGTCCCCAGTGGGGGGTGTGCCAGAGGCAGCTGGTCGATGTTTCTCTCTCATCGATGTTTCTAGCTCTCTATCCCTCTCCCTTCCTCTCTGTGAAAAATCAATAAAATATTTTTAAAAATAAATATATAAAATAAAGTGCATGAAGCACAAATGACCCCCCCCCCCCCCCGCCCTGGCCTGGCAGCAATGCTTGGGTTTGGGACGGGGAGAAGGAGGGAAGGAAGGAGGGGAGGGGAGGAGGGAGGGGGGGCGGAGGGCTCACAGCGGCCAGCACCCGCAGAAGCAGAGGAAAATCACCGGTGGGAGCCGGCTCTCTGGGGCCCTGCGCAGAGTCCACTTCCTGCTGAGCCGGGAGGCGCTATAAATAGCAACCAGGCCGGGATCGGCCGAGATTACCGGCCCGGTCACCAGGCTGCGCTGGGATTTTCCTACA
Source organism: Pipistrellus kuhlii (assembly GCF_014108245.1). NCBI lineage: Eukaryota > Metazoa > Chordata > Mammalia > Chiroptera > Vespertilionidae > Pipistrellus > Pipistrellus kuhlii. The sequence continues at coordinate 621,819 of NW_023425605.1, forward strand.
CGGATCCTGGTGTCACTTTCTCCGGCGTTTGGACAGAACGGGGCCGTGGGGACGCGGCATGGTGTCCACGCCCCGGCCGCCCCCCTGTCCTCGCACCGCCGTCTGCTCGCTAACGGGGCTGGCACAGGCGGACCCAGAAACGTGCTCAGTGCGCCTCCGCACTGGTGTAGCTGGGTGCGGAGCGCAGACATCAGAGAAGGCGGCGCCCGGAGCCGCTGTGCGGGGCCAGCACCGCAGGCAGGAGGCCGCTCCCGGCGAGGATGCTCAGCGGGTAGAGCCTCGGCCTTGGACTGAAGGGTCCCGGGTTCGATTCTGGTCCGGGCCCACTCCCGGGTGGTGGGCTCCATCCTCATTAGGGGGCGTGCAGGAGGCAGCCGCTCCACGATTCTCTCATCACTGATGTTTCTATCGTTCTCTCCCCCCCCCCCCATCAATAAAAATAATAAATAAATAGTGATCAGCAGGACTGGCGGGAGGAGGCGGGTCTGCCTTTCCCTCTGACTCAGCTCGGGGGAGTCCGGGTTCATCCTGCGGGTGCCTGGGGGGGGAGGGGGAGCGGAGGGGCGGTCCTGGCGGAGGCCCAGCGGAGCGGGAAGATTCTGTGGAGACACCTGGCGGCTGTAATCCCCGGATCTGCATGCTAATGGGGAGCGTTTACGGGAGCGGAGCGGTGAGAGCCAGCTTCCCGCAGCCCCGCGGCTCAGGCTCCGCTGGGCGCTGGGTCCCCGCGGCCGCAGGAGGCTCGCAGAGGATGAGCCACCGGGAGAGAGTTAGGACCAGCCCGTCCCTCCGCCGTCCCTCCCGCCGTCTCTCCCGCCGTCTTACGCAGACGGGCCGCCAGTAAAACCGCGGTAATCGCCTTAACGTGCGGATAACAGCCCGGCCCGTTCCCACACGGAGGGCTAAGCCGGCCTGTGTTCGGCCGAGGCTTCTCGCCAGCTCCTTCCGAAAAGAAGCAATTTTCTTTCCTGAAATCTCTGGTCTGTTCACGTGCTCCCACATGCTGATGGACATTGCAGCCGCCACTGGCTCTGCCGAGTCCCAGGCCGTGCTCCCGCCTGGAGCAGGCCCTCCCCACAGCCAGCCGCCTCTCCGCCCGCCCGGAGCCGCACCTGCGGCCCTGCCCGCCTCTGCCCGCAGGGCCCAGCCCTTCCCTTAGGGGACAATAAACACTGCTGGTTTAAAAATATATGTTTTTATTGATTTCAGAGAGGAAGACGGAAGGAGGGAGGGAGGGAGGGAGGGAGGGAGGAGAGGAGAGAGAGAGAGAGAGAGAGAGAGAGAGAGAGAGAGAGAGAAACACCCAGGGTGAGAATCACTGATCATCTGCCTCCTGCACGCCCCACACTGGGGACCCAGCCCACAACCCGGGCCTGTGCCCTGACCTCCTGGTTCCTAGGTCAACGCTCAACCAAACAGCCACGCAGGCCAGGCAACACTGCAGATTTGGACTAAATAAAAGACATCGTTTTTCTTCTGGAAAAAAAAAAAGAAAAAGTAGGCCCAGATGTTAGGAGGGACAGATCATGAGAGAGGGCAGCATAAAAAAACAAAAACAAAACAAACAAACAAACAACAACAACAGAACAAGCATTGGGGCTATTCCCATCTGAGCAGGTTTGGGATTTGGAGGGAGAGGGGAGGAGGAGCTGAGCCGGGTGTGGAGCTCTGTCTAAGGAGGCAGGCGGCGGGCGTCCTGGGGAGAGGCTGCGGGAAGCGGACGCCGTGTGCGAGGAGGGACGCGGGGCTGCCGTCCCCTCTGCACACGGAGATTCCCCCGGGTGTTCCAGCCCCGACCACAGAGCCAGACCCAGGAAAGGAGCGGCCCTCCCTGCAGCCAGCCTGGAGGGAACGGCAGGGAGTTCCTCGGCATTGGTCTTGGCGATGGCTCTTTACGTCTGACACCAAAGTGAAAGACAATGCGCGGGGGCCCTGGCCGGTGCTCGGCGGTGAGAGCGGCGGCCCATGCAGGGAATGGCCTCGGGTTTGTTTCCCGGTCAAGGATGTGCCGGGTTACAGGGACCAAAGGGAAGGGCGGCCTCTCCCTGGGGCACCAACCCGGCCTCCCGGCGCCCCGCACTGCGGCACCCACAGCCGCCCGCTCACTGGCTCCACAGCAGCTGGTGGGCCGGGGCGGCGGCCGGGATGGATGGCCGCGGAGCACAGACCCTGGGCGGGCGGGAGCCGAAGGGTGAGCTGGCCGGCCGTGCTGGGCCAGAGGCAGCATCGTCCCCACCATGGGCCGCCCCCCTTTGTCCCACAGCCGCGCTGTCCGCGCGTGGAGCTGCCCGTCTCCTCCCACAGGCCGGCCTGTCCTCGGGCCTCAGACGGTGGTTCGGGAGCAGGGGCGTCCTCCCCACAGGCGGGCAGACGCCGTCCGCAGGAGCAGCGAGGAGGACGTTTGGTCTCCGTGTGCTCTTTAGACCCGGGAGCTGGTCCCCTGCCCTCTGCGCGGCTCGGCGGGAGTCGGAACCAGGAGCCCACGGCCCGCCCGGGCCAGCAGGCCGTGCCCCGGTGTGTGCCGGAGGAGCCGGCTGCGCGGCTCTGCCTCCCCGCCCTGGGTTAGGGGTTCAAGGCCACGGGGAGCCATTTCCACGCGTGTCCGACCGGAGTCTCCTTAGAGACGTCATCGTCTAGTTAGTCACCCACGTTGCGTGGCTGGGGGTCCAGAGGGAGGTAAACCGAGGGGAGGGGAGGAGGAGGGACAGGAAGAGGAGGAGGAGGAGGGGAATGAAGAGGAGGAGGAGGAGGGAGAGGCTGCCTGGACCCCGGCCGTGGGGACCCTCTTGCAAAGCAAAACCAGCTCTTTACAGCAAGAATGGCACCGACGGAAGCTAAAGCAGAAAATGGCCATTTCCCTGCATGGTTTCTGTCGGGAAATCAGCTGATAGTCGTATGGGTGCTCCCTTATAGGTAACCAGCTGCTCTTCTCTTGCTGCTTGTAAGATTCTCTTTGTCTTTTGCCCTTGGCATTTTAATTAGGATGTGTCGTGGTGTGGTCCTCTTTGGATTCCTCTTGTTTGGGGTTCTGTGCGCTTCCTGGACTTGTAAGTCTGTTTCCCTCACCAGGTGGGGAGTTTTCTGTCACCGTTTCCGGCGTGGACAGGCCGCCGTACGCAGCCTTCCGGTGTTTTCTTTGGGCTTTCCTTGCACGTGGCTGTCCGAGCACGGTTCTGACGACGCTGTGCCAGGACACCGTGTTCCTCTCCACGTCCAGTGCCGATCGGCTCGGTCGGCCTCAGTCCGCAGGCGGTGCCTGTACCGTCCGGGTTCCATAAACTCTGCCCCACAGTCGCCGTCCGCGCTTCCCGCTCGCAAAGAGCGCGGCCGTAAATACATCAGCACACCCTTCCTCCTCCTAAATTACTCCCGGACATAAATCCCGAGCATGAGAGCCGGGGTCACCGAGTACAAGCATTTGTACGACCTCTGACCTGCATTGACGGCCGAGCGCCCTCAGAGGGCATTGTGCCGCTCCTCAAAGGATGAGTGTCTGCCCCGCCACCCGCCTCCCCGCCTCCCCCGCCGGCCAGCGCCAGCGAGGAACTGCAGGGCTCCTGTGTGTTTGGTGGACTGGGGGGCAGAGCCTCTGGCGGGGGGACTGGGGGGCAGAGCCTCTGGGGGGGGACTGGGGGGCAGAGCCTCTGGGGGGGGACTGGGGGGCAGAGCCTCCGGGGGGACTGGGGGGCAGAGCCTCTGGGGGGGGACTGGGGGGCAGAGCCTCTGGGGGGGGACTGGAGGGCAGAGCCTCTGGGGGGGACTGGGGGGCAGAGCCTCCGGGGGGACTGGGGGGCAGAGCTGCCGGGGGGGGGGGGACTGGGGGCAGAGCCGCCAGGAGGGGGGGACTGGGGGGCAGAGCCGCCGGGGGGGGGGACTGGGGGGCAGAGCCGCCGGGGGGGGGGGACTGGGGGGCAGAGCCTCTGGCGGGGGGACTGGGGGGCAGAGCCTCGGGGGGGGGACTGGGGGGCAGAGCCGCCGGGGGGGGGGACTGGGGGGCAGAGCCTCTGGGGGGGGACTGGGGGGCAGAGCCGCCGGGTGGGGGGGGGACTGGGGGCAGAGCCGCCGGGGGGGGGGGGACTGGGGGACAGAGCCGCCGGGGGGGTGAGAAGGCGGTCCAGCTCAGAGCCTTGAATAGCTCTGGGGTGGGAGGGGAAGAAAGGCAAACAGGAAACCCGAACACTAGGCCTCTGATTTGGGCTCACACTTCACGGCCACCTTCTCTCCAGAAGCTGGGCTGGGGAGCCCTCCGCCATCCTGCTGCTCGAGGGCTGGGCGGGAGGCACCCAGCTCCCCCCTCCGGCTGCCCCTGCGGGGACCCCGGCAGCCTCCCAGGCCCCTCCTCCGGGGCACAGCAGCTGCTGGGTCCTCAGAGGCTGGGACCTACCGCCCCCACCCCACCCCTGGCCTTCCTTCCTGCCCGCCCCGGCTCTGTGCGGCCATTCACAGCCCCTCCTGGGGGGGCCGAGAGGCCGCATTCTGCCAGGTCAGCTCACGGCTGGCATCTGCCAAGATGCCCGCACTTCCTGTCCCGCGGGCCCGGCGCCCACCCCCGGAGCCCCCCGCGGGCCTCAATAGCGGGGCTTTGCTCCGCTCCTTCTCTGGCCAAGACGGGGGTCTCCGCGGAGAGAGGCCAGTGTTCGCGGCGCAGCTGCGTCTCAAAGGTACTTTGTTGGCGCCCCGGACGGACGTGCCTCCGCTCTGTGGGGAAACGGGGTGCTGGCTGCCCCCCAGGCCGAAATGGCTGTCGCTGCTCTGCCAGGGGCACCCAAGGAAGCGCTTTGTTCCGCTTCCTCCCTTTCAGCCCCGGCCCCTTTATGCGAGCTGGGGCCCTGCCACCGGGGCCTGCCAGCCGGCCCCGCGGCCAAGTCCGGCAGCTGGCCCTGCCTCCTCCCGGCCCATTCCCCTGACAACACGTTCCTGTGTGCACCGGCCTCCCAGCCCGCACGCCCCCGCCTTCCCAGGCCCCAGCGTCCTGGGCTCAGAATTAACAAGGAAAAGGCTGTGCATGTGCGTGTGGGGGTGTGTGTGTGTGGGGGGGGACGGGCTGGAGGCGATAAAGGCCTTGGGAGATGCAGAAAGGGAAGGGACGGGGCCAGAGCCAGGGACAAAGGTTGGGCAGGTGGCACCCTAAATAACAGCATCTGATCTGGGGTTCTCTGCACGGCTCCCCCTCTCTGGACGACACCCCCAAGCTGCACCGCACCCGCCCTCGGCCTGCCCGGCCTGGGCTTTCCGGCCGAGCCCCTAGGTGGCCCGGGGGACCCCTGACCCCGTATCCTGTTCCTTTCTCCCCGCCCGGCTACTTCTCTCCGGGACAAAGCGGGAGAGTGAGCGATAATGAACAAAAAACACGGCCCGGACAAAGCCGCCGCCGCCGGCCGCAGCGAGGGGCACGGCTCCCGGGTGGACGCCATCCATCTCCCGGGCGCCCGGTGGGTGGGAGCCGGGCCTCCCCGGAGCAAACGCTTTCTTTGGCGGGGGACAAAGAGAGGTGGAATCTGGGTGGCAGGGCCGCACAAAGGGGCCCTGTCCCGCCGGTGTTTTACAACGGGGGCGGGGCGGCCGCGATGGGCCGGGGCGGGGGACCGGCCCCCTGACTCAGCCCGACAAACGCGGCTTCTGTTCCGCGGGCCGGACAGAGGGAGGCACAAAGAGCGGGCGGGGCCGGGTCCCACCGTCGCCCGACCTGCGGGCCCCTGAGGCGGCCTCGGAGCCCGGCCGGCCTGAATGGCCGCCGGCTGATTTATGAGGCCCGGGCGCCTCGCGGGGGAGGCGGGCGCTTTGTCTCGGGCGGACAATGGCGCAGGGTGGGTCCCCGCCCGGGAGGCCCGGTCCAGCCTCGCTCTGCCCTCTCCTCCCGCAGACGCCACGGCCGGCACAGACAGGACGAGGGGCCACTTGAGGCCCCTGAAGAGGGTATTATGGCGGCCTGTTTGCCCGGGGAGATGGCACACTCCTCGCCGAGGCCCTCTTCCGGCCGGACAATGGCCCCCGCCCCGGCCGGCTGTCGGGGGCGCCTCCGAGGAGCCCTCTCGCGCAGGCCGAGAGGGACATTGTGTCCGCCCACTTGAGTGGAGGGGAGGTGACGGGGCAGCCGCCTGGTAAATCACCCGGAGGACACGCAGACAGCACCTCTGGGCCCGAGCCCCGGGGACAGGGTGCTGGGCCTCGGGGAGCCCCGGGGACAGGGTGCTGGGCCTCGGGGAGCCCCGGGGACAGGGTGCTGGGCCTCGGGGAGCCCCGGGGGACAGGGTGCTGGGCCTCGGGGAGCCCCGGGGACAGGGTGCTGGGTGTCGGGGTGTCCCGGGGGACAGGGTGCTGGGCCTCGGGGAGCCCCGGGGACAGGGTGCTGGGTGTCGTCGGGCATCCTGGGGGGACAGGATTCTGGGTACCAGGGAGCCCCAGAGACAGGGTGCTGGGTGTCGGGGCGTCCCGGGGGACAGGATTCTGGGTACCATGGAGCCCCGGGGACAGGGTGCTGGGTGTCGGGGCGTCCCGGGGGACAGGGTGCTGGGTTCCAGGGAGCCCCGGGAACAGGGTGCTAGGGAAAGCCCCCCACCCTGAGGGTGCTGCTGCAGCGGGCTCTGTGCTGTGGGCTGGAGCGCCCCAGGCAAGGTCTCCATTTCGGCGAGGAGTGGGAAAAGCTACGATATACACGGAGTGGCCAGGTTATTAGAGGCCCGGTGCACGAATTCGTGCATGGTGGGGGCCGGCCAGCCTGGCCAGGGGGAGGGGACATGGGCGGTTGGCCGGCCTGCCTTCTGGTCGAACTCCTGGTGGAGGGGACAGTTTGCACATTAGCCTTTTATTCTGTAGGATAGACACAGAGTGGCCAGGTTATTATGCGTTCAGAGATCATCATATATGGCCACTCAGTGTGTATTTGTATTGAGAGGAAGGGAGAGGGAGAGAGAGAGAGAGAGAGAGAGAGAGAGAGAAACATCCAAGATGGGAATCATGGGTCAGCTCCCTCCTGCACGTCTCACACTTGGGATCCAGCCCTTGACTGGAACTGAACCCTGACCTGCTGAGTCATAGATCGATACCCAACCACTGAGCCACCCCGGCCGGCATGGCGTTTTTAGTTTTAGTTTCTGTGTGTGTGTGTGTGTGTGTGTGTGGTGTGTGTGTTTGTGTGTGTTTGTGTGTGTGTTTGTGTGTGTGTGTGGGGTGTGTTTGTGTGTGTTTGTGTGTGTGTGTGGTGTGTGTGAGTGTGTGTCTGTGTGTGTGTGTGGTGTGTGTGTGGTGTGTGTGTTTGTGTGTGTGTGTGGTGTGTGTGAGTGTGTGTCTGTGTGTGTGTGTGGTGTGTGTGTGGTGTGTGTGTTTGTGTGTGTGTGTGGTGTGTGTGTTTGTGTGTGTTTGTGTGTGTTTGTGTGTGTCTGTGTGTGTGTTTGTGTGTGTGTGTGGTGTGTGTGGTGTGTGTGTTTGTGTGTGTTTGTGTGTGTGGTGTGTGTGTGTGTGTGTGTGTGTGTGTGTGTTACCAGTCTAGCAAGGTCACACGGTAGGAAGCTCACAGCCCTAACTCCCTGCCCCTCCATTTGATGGGACTGAGGGCAGACAAGAGCCGTCGCGGAGAAGCGGGGAACAACGACCGCACTCCCGGGCAGGTGCCTGCTGTCAGTCTCAGCTCCAGGGGCGCCTGTGGGCAGGGCGGCATGGCCACCCTCTGTCCCCAGGGCCCGGGGACCAGCGTGTGGGACCCGCACCGGGCCGCCTGCTCTGTGTGTGCTAGGGCTTCCCTCCCAGCCCCGGCCGCCTGCCTCTGTTTGTTTGTTTTTAAATATATTTTATTGATGTTTTACGGAGAGGAAGGGAGAGGGGGAAAGATGGAAACACTGAGAAGCCTGGCTCGGCCGCCGCCTGCACAGCCGCGCTGGGGACGGAGCCCGCACCCCGGGCCTGGGCCCTGACCGGGAATTGAACCCTGACCTCCTGGCTCATGGGTCAGCGCTCAGCCTCGGAGCCCCCGGCTGGGCAAGGCCGGTTCCGACGGGCTCGCCTTGCTCGGAGCATCGGCCTGGACCTCCGCGGAGAGCCGTGTGTGACCGGCTGCCTCGGTTTCCCCAGATCCTCCTCTCGTTCTTGGTGGGCCTGCTCCGTCTCCCTGAAGCCACTCAGTCCACGGAATCCACAGTCCCCTCCGGCCGGATGGGGGACATCCAGGGACAGGCCGGGATCTGCTCCGCCTGGAACTGCCCCGGAGATAGTGGCTCCGGAGAGTCACTGCTCGCAGGGCGGGCGCAGGGCGGGGCGGGGGCGGGAGGTTTAATTCGAAAGGAGCTCCGTTCAGCTTCTCTGATCAGCTCCGAAGGCCGCGGGCTCCGTCCGTCACTGAGTGCTGGTCACGGCCGTGCGGGAGGCTCCCGGTCGGACTGCGTGGACTCGGTCCTGCGTGCGGCCCTCAGCCGCCCCGTGGCGGTCACGGAGGCAACAGGCCCCTCGGCCGCTCCGCCGGACAAAGCCCGTTTGTCATGAAAATGCTCCGCTCCGCTCGGAGGAGGCTCTGAAGGGAGATTAGCAGGATTAGCAGAGGCTCACATATGCTCAGCTCACCCTCGGCATCCAGTCCCACAGCCACCACCCAGGACGCTCAGGGGAGAGGAGGCGGGGGGGGGGGGGGCTGGGAGGACGCTGCCTCCTCCCCATCTCCCCCACAAGGATGCCAAGCTGAGTGCAATGCAAACCTCCGGAGGCCTGATGCCCCATCCCCGGGCAGATGGCTCTGAGTTTGGGTTTGGCACTGAGTTTCCCTCCCTTCCTGTGTGGCTATTTCTCCCCATCCCGCCCCCCCACCCCCGGCCCCCAGGACCTGGCCTCAGTGGGGGACAGGAGGTGCCAGAGCTGTGCCTCGCCCACTGTGCTCCTTGTTATTCCAGCCCCCGCCCCCCCCCAACCCACAAAAGCACCAAAGGAAACCAAAGACTAGCGTCCTGCCCCCCAGGCCCTCCCTCCCCAGCCAGGAGCACGGCTGGTGACAGCAGAGGAGGCGCCTCCTCCTGAGGGCCAGGGGGCCCTGGAGGGGCCTGGGGGAGCCAGGGGGGGCCAGGTGTCTGCTCCCCCACCCGCCCTCTCCACAGCACCCTGGGGAGCCAGCCCGAGCGGTAAGGCGAGAAGACCCTGGAGAAAAGTAACTGGCGTCCTGACAGACGGCGTGACCACCTGCGCTGGAAATCCTAAGAAATGGACAGAGAGACTGCGAAGGGGGCCGGCCAGGCTGCAGAGCTGGAGGCCAGTGTGCACAGAGCAGCTGTACCGCTGCCTACAAGCAGCAGATCGCTGAAAACTGGAATAAGAAAGTTTTCTGCCTCCTGGCGTGGCTCCGTGGCTGAGCATCAACCTATGAACTGGGAGGTCAGGGTTCGATTCCCGGTCAGGGCACCTGCCCAGGTTGCGGGCCCCATCCCCAGCGACGGCCTGCAGGAGGCAGCCGGTCCATGGTTCTCTCTCATCACTGATTTCTCTCTCTCTCTCTCTTTCCCCTTCTCCCTTCCTCTCTGGAATCAATATATATGAAGCTCTTCTACAACATCATCCAAAAAGTAGGAGTTTGGGGATAAACCTGACAGAAGACGGGTAAGACTTGTGCGCTGAGGACTGCAAACCTTGCTGGGAGAGAGGACTCCTCGGCGGACAGACCGGTTACAGACCGGTGAAGGCACAGATTCCCTGGACTGACCAGTAGATGCTTCTCAATCCCAATCAGAGACTTTATCTCAGGAGTTCTGACTTCTGATGGCCGGGTTGTGGGTGGTTTGTGGCTCATGCTCTAGATTTTTCTTGCTTGCTTAAATGTTCCTAACGGGTGCTTCTGACTTAAACAAAAGGTAATTACAAATGTTCTAAGAAGCATCAGCGTTACCGTTGTTTGCTGTATCGTTGCCACTGATGCCTGCTCATCACCTTTGGAAGGTCGGTGAGTGTGAGCGGAAGCTGCCGGAGGGAACCCCACACAACGCCGCCCCCAAGCACGTCCGGTCCCTGCAGCTCACCCCCGGCCTCCTGCCGAGCCGTTTGGGGTGGAATCGGCCAGGGTTCTGTCATCGTCGTAATTAGACAGTTCCCCTCGATAAGGGGGTGTGGACGGGAGGCCGCACTGCCGGTTCCCCGGGACAGGGCCCAGCAAAGGGGGTGGGTGCGGCGCAGTGAATTCTGGGTGACAAGGGCAGAGGCCTGGCTGTCAGTCTGGCCTGGGGACTCGGACTGGCTGGGGGGACCCCACGTGAAGCACCTGAAATCCGGAAAAAGTAAAACCCCAGACAGAGGGATGGAGGAGGTGGGGGGACGGCGTTGTGTGTGTGTGTGTGTGTGTGTAGGGGGGATGGGGGAGGTGGGGGGACGGCGGTGTGTGTGTGTGCAGGGGGGATGGGGGAGGTGGGGGGACAGCAGTGTGTGTGTGTATGTGTGTGTGTGTGTGCAGGGGGGATGGGGGAGGTGGGGGGATGGCGGTGTGTGTGTGTGTGTGTGCAGGGGGGATGGGGGAGGTGGGGGGACGGCGGTGTGTGCAGGGGGGATGGGGGAGGTGGGGGGATGGCGGTGTGTGCAGGGGGGATGGGGGAGGTGGGGGGACGGCGGTGTGTGTGTGTGTGTGTGTGCAGGGGGGATGGGGGAGGTGGGGGGACGGCGGTGTGTGTGTGTGTGTGTGTGTGCAGGGGGGATGGGGGAGGTGGGGGGGCGGCGGTGTGTGTGTGTGTGTGTGTGTGTGTGTGCAGGGGGGATGGGGGAGGTGGGGGGACGGCGGTGTGGGTGTGGGGGGGAGGGGAAGTATTTGGGGGGTTCGGGGCCCGGGTTGGAGCCCGTGGGTGAGGCCCTCGGATGATAGGATAATGGGGGGCTGTTGCAGCCAGGGCAGCGTGTACGGGGGAGATGGGGCTCCCGGGGAAGGTCCTGGTCCCCTCGAACCTCTGACCCACCTGCTCACTTCCCGTCGCCCCATGGCGCCCTCCTGTGGGCCCTGCTCCGACCCCCACGGCCCAGCGGCTCAGGGGCAGGAGAGCCGGTCCCTGCGGGGCTGACCCTGGCCCCTCGGAGAACGAGGGGCTCCACGCTCCCTGCCCCGGGCATCGGGCTCGGTCCCCGGTGAGAGGCAGGCTCTGCGGTGGAGCCTGGACCGAGGAGCCACAGCCCACGGCTCCTCCCGTCACCGGCGATGGGACCTGAGTCTCCGGACGGACACTGCGCCCATGTGGGGGCCGGCGGGGGCTCCGCTCAGGGAGCCGGGAGGAAGGACACCGCCCCCGCGAAGGGCCGCGGGCTGGGCCTGGGGGCAGGGAGAGCCCTCCGCGGACGAGGAGGAGCCTGTAAGGTGGGGGACCGGAGCCATCTCCAGAGCCGGCTCCCCGTGACCCCAGGACGCGCCGTGGGGGCCCTCCCGGACCTGTCGGCCGTGACCACGTCCAGGCGCAGACGCAGCGGCCGGGCGGCCGGCAGGGAGGAGCCTCGGGCGTCCAGCGCTGGTTTTCCTCCGGAACCGCCCGGGGCGCCATGCTGTGAGGAGGCCCCCGCAGCGTGTGGGGTCCGGAGAGCCGAGGCCTGGCCCCCGCCCCGCCAGCGCCCACCGGGCCTCCGCTGCCCGGGGCTCCGCGGAGCCCCCCGGGCGTGGGACCGGCCTGCTCCGGTCCGAGCGCCTGGCCCGGGGCCACGCATCCCGCGCCCCGGGGACCCGACGTCGCCACGGCGCCATCCTGGGCCCGAGCAGAACCGGGACGCGGGCCCAGCGGGTCCCTGCGCTCGGGGCCGCTCGCTAAGCCACACATTTTTAAAAATATATATTTTATTGATGTTTCACAGACAGGAAGGGAGAGGGATAGAGAGTTAGAAACATCGATGAGAGAGAAACATTCATCAGCTGCCTCCCGCACACCCCCCACTGGGGATGTGCCTGCAACCAAGGCACATGCCCTTGACCGGGATCGAACCCGGGACCCTTCAGTCCGCAGGCCGACGCCCCATCCACTGAGCCACACGGGCCGCGACGCAGAAGACACGTGACCCGGCCGCAGGCCCGCCCCCGGGGTGGACGGTGTGGGGTCCGGCGGGCGGGGCTGTCGGGGGTTCCAGAGGACTCGGCCGGCGGCAGGCTCCGCGGTGCTGGGGGAGGACATAATTACCGGCGTCGGGTGCGGCTCCCGCCGATAATGACGAGGCGTCCAGGCCGGAGCCGCTCGGTGACATTTCGCGCCAGCATTCCCATTCTCCTCTTTAAAGCCCGGCCGCTGCCTTAATCCCGCTCCGTGGCATTTATCGCTGTTTGTTACACTAACAAGTGAGATTACGGGAATCCTAATGAAGGCTGCCAGTGCAGACCCCGGTGATTAAAATGCCGTAATAACAGTTGCATGCATTTATGTGCCTGATTACCATAATCTATTTAGCCCGAGTAAACACACAAACAGAAGGAGAAAAGCCAGCCAGCCGCACTGCCGCGCACTGCGAGGGAGACGAGTAAATATGTAAATGTCCGCGTCTCCTTTTCATCTCGCTGCCTTCTCATCCCGGCCGGCTTCTCCGTCCTCCTTTCTGTCTGCTAATGAGAGGACCACGGCGTGACATGTGGGCCTGCCTCCGGGGCCGGGGCGCCCGGGGGCCATCTGCCGGGGCCAGCGCCCTCGGGGAGCCACCCAGGGAGTCGGGGTGCCGCCGCCCCACCTCCGGCGTCGCCGCGAAGGGGAGCCGGGCTGAGCCGGAGGCTCGGGGGCCACCGGCTCTCATGTCCTCGCCCCGAACACTCCGTTCAGCTGTTGCTCCCTGAATGCAGGGCCTGGTGGGGCGTGGCCACGGGCCCCTGCCCGCTCCCTCCCGCCCCCTTCCCTCACCAACACCACTGGCTTCCAAATGAGCTCCCTTTGTTTCTGCTGCCTTTGTTATTCTTAATTCTTTTAAAAATATATATATTTTTTATTGATTTGTTACAGAGAGGAAGAGAGAGGGAGAGTCAGAAACATCGATGAGAGAGAATCATCCATCAGCTGCCTCCTGCACCCCCCCCCCCCCACTGGGGTTGTGCCTGCAACCAAGGTACATGCCCTTGACCGGAATCGAACCCGGGACCTTTCAGTCCGCAGGCTGACGCTCTATCCACTGAGCCAAACTGGTTCCGGCTATTTTTAATTCTTAATAAAATGTTAGGGGGGAGGGTGGCTGCCTCTTCCACTCGGTAAGGAGTTTTGAAGAACTTTCTTTTTTTTCTTTTTTTTTTTTAATTTGAACTTTTTAAAAAAATATATATTTTTATTGATTTTGTACAGAGAAGAAGGGAGAGAGATATAGTTAGAAACATCGATGAGAGAGAGTCATCAATCAGCTGCCTCTTGCACACCCCCTACTGGGGATATGCCCGCAACCAAGGTACATGCCTTTAACAGGAATCGAACCCGGGACCTTCCAGTCCCCAAGCAAACGCTCTATCCGGTTTCGGCTTGAAGAACTTTCTTTTTAAACACACACACACACACACACACACACACACATTTTTATGAGTTTCAGAGAGGAAAGCAGAGGAACAGAGAGAAACATCAATGGTGAGAGAGAATCATGGACCAGCTGCCTCCCACAGCGCCCCCACTCTCGACCCCAAACCCTTCCCCCCGCTTCCTGGGGATCGAGCCTGAAACCCCTGCCCGTCCTGGAATCAAACCCCAACTTCCTGGCTCATAGATCCCCACTCAACCACTGAGCCACACAGCTGGGCTTGACGCTTTAGTTTAAAAGTGGGACGGTGGCCCTAACCGGTTTGGCTCAGTGGATAGAGCGTCGGTCTGTGGACTGAAAGGTCCCAGATTCGATTCCGGTCAGGGGCATGTACCTTGGTTGCGGGCACATCCCCAGTCGGGGGGGTGTAGGACGCAGCTGATGGATGTTTCTCTCATCGATGTTTCTGGCTCTCTCCCTCTCCCTTCCTCTCTGTGAAAAATCAATTAAAAAATATTTTTTTAAATAAAAAGAATAAAATAAAAGTGGGCTGATGGCGCCCCGGCCAGCGTGCTCAGTTGGTTGGGCATCATTCTGTGTGCTGAAGGTCTCAGGTTCGGTTCCCCATCAGGGCACAGGCCTGGGTTGTGGGCTCGATCCTCAGTAGGGGGCGTGCAGGAAACAGGGCTCAATGTTTTGCTCTCACATCAATGATTCTCTGTCTCCCCCCTCCCTTTCTCTCTCTCTCTCTCAGAATCCTATCTAATAAAAGAGTAATATGCAAATTGACTGTCACTCCCAACACTCAAGATGGCTGCCCCCATGTGATCAAAGATCTTGCCCCCATGTGGACACAAGATGGCCAGCAGGGGAGGGCAGTTGGGAGGGACCAGGCCTGCAGGGGAGGGCAGTGAGGGGCAATCAGGTTGGCGGGGGAACAGTTACGCATCGATCAGGCTGGCAGGGGAGTGGTTAGGGGCGATCAGGCAGGCAGGCAGGCGAGCAGTTGGTGCACCAGGCCTCTAGTAAAATATAAAAAGGAAAAAGAAATGTGGGACAGCGGTGATAACTCCATTTGGGGAACACAGACACTGGCCGGAATCCCACACATGTCACACGCTGGGGCTGGCACAGGCATGTTCTTTTCCCGAAGAAGGAAATCACCCCTCGAACAGGAGCACGCGGCGGCTGAGCGGTGGCCGGTCCAGACAGGGGAGCCCAGGAGCCAGAGGGCTGGCGTTTCCCCGTGGGTCTCCCATTGGATGGCGCAGGGACCGGGCAGCTGGCTTCCGGGAACAGAGCCCGGAGGGCGGCTGCTCCAGATGAAGCTGCTTCTGCCTCTAATGCCCAGCAGCGGCTCGAGGCGCACAGACACGTCTGGGATGTTCCTCGTGAGGCGCACTAGCTGCCATCAGGGAGCTGTCCTGGGGTCCAGGCCGGTCCTAAGCGCTTCCCGCCCACTTCGTCTGACCCCAATGACCCCGTGAGACGGCCTGTTACACATGAAACACACAAGAGGCCCAGCAGCTTCAGGGGGGAAGTTTAACAAGTGAGAGTCTGCCGGCCACCCCAGGCGCCGAGTCCCCGCCTGTGTGTGTGTGGGTGTGTGTATACATATATGTGTGCATGCATGTGTGTATATGTGTGCCATGTTTGTGTGTGTGTGTTCTAGTATATATGTTATGTATATATTCTACTATGTATGTATATATATGTTTATGTGTGTGCTCTGGTATGTGTGTGTATAGGCGTGTAGATGGTGTCTTCTCCCGGTGTTCTCAGCCCTACTTTCTTCTTCCTCTAAGGACCTCAGTCCCATTAGATTAAGGCCCAATCCAATGGCCTCCTTTTAATTTGATTGCCTTTAAAAAAAAAGTTGGTATTGATTTCAGAGAGAGGAGAGAAAGAGAGAGAGAGAGAGAGAGAGAGAGAGAGAGAGAGAGAGAGAGATGAGAGAGGATCATGGATGAGCTGCCTCCTGCACGCCCCCACTGGGATTGGAGCCCACAACCTGGGCCTGTGCCCTGACCCGGAGTGTAACCGAGACCTCCTGATTCACAGGTCGATGCTCAACCCGAGAGCCACGCCCACTGGCTGAGGCCCTCCCTAAGGACCCGTGTCCAGTGCAGCCACATTCCGAGGCCCGGGGCTGGGACTCCATCGGGAATGGAGGGTGGACACAGCTCAGTCCATCCCAGGTCTGCTCCCTGCTCCCCTGGCTCAGCACCCGCGTCTCCCGGTTCCCTCCAGCCGAGCACCCTGGGTTATCTGTGATCGGGAAAACGGGATCTATGGATTATTTTAAAGGAAGCTGGTGTCTCCAGGTCCCAGAACCAGGGTGGGGGGGGCGCCTCCCTCCCATCCTGCTATCCTGGGCCACCACCGTCTCCACCCACCCCCCAGCACTCCCCGCCCTAACACCCCACCCCGCAACCCTCCTACTGGAAGGCGGGTGGCAGAGACCCTGGAGAGAGGGGGCAGAGGGGGTGTGGGAGGGAGTGGGCGAGGAGCTGGCCGGCACAGGCCCGGACCCAGAACCCCAGGACCCCAGGCCTGGGTAAAGAACTCAGACTTGAGTCCTGGCCAGCGTGGTTCTGTGGACTGAAGCGTCCCGGGTTCGATTCTGGTCAAGGGCACGTGCCCAGGTTGCAGGCTTATGGCGGGGGGGGGAGGAGGGCTCGGGGGGCTCGGGGTGTGTGTGATGTCTCTAGCTGTCCTCCCTTTCTCTGTAAAAGGTCAGTAAAACATATAAATAAATAAATATGTAGAAGAACGCAGACTTGATCCTGAAGGTCATGGGGAGACCTCGCACTGGTGCCTCCAGCCACCGCCCACAGCTCCTGCGGGTCCAGGGGGGTGCGGGTGACCCCTCGGACCCTCAGTGTCTCCTCCTGTGAAAGGGGTGTAAGCTGAGATCCAGGAGAGTGCATCCCAGCCCCCACCCTATCCCAGTCCCCCTTCCTACCCCAGCTCTTCTTCCTATCCCAGCCCCCCATCCCACCCCGGCCCCCCAACCCATCCCAGCCCCCACCCTATCCCAGCCCCCCATCCCACCCCAGCCCCCCATCCCACCCCAGCCCCCACCCTATCCCAGCCCCCCATCCCACCCCAGCCCCCACCCTATCCCAGCCCCCCATCCCACCCCAGCCCCCCATCCCACCCCAGCCCCCACCCTATCCCAGCCCCCCATTCCACCCCAGCCCCCCTTCCCACCCCAGCCCCCCAACGCATCCCAGCCCCCACCCTATCCCAGCCCCCCATCCCACCCCAGCCCCCCAACCCATCCCAGCCCCCACCCTATCCCAGCCCCCTATCCCACCCCAGCCCCCCATCCCACCCCAGCCCCCACCCTATCCCAGCCCCCCATCCCACCCCAGCCCCCCATTCCACCCCAGCCCCCACCCTATCCCAGCCCCCCATTCCACCCCAGCTCCCCTTCCCACCCCAGCCCCCCAACCCATCCCAGCCCCCACCCTATCCCAGCCCCCCATCCCACCCCAGCCCCCCAACCCATCCCAGCCCCCACCCTATCCCAGCCCCCCATCCCACCCCAGCCCCCCATTCCACCCCAGCCCCCACCCTATCCCAGCCCCCCATTCCACCCCAGCTCCCCTTCCCACCCCAGCCCCCCAACCCATCCCAGCCCCCACCCTATCCCAGCCCCCCATCCCACCCCAGCTGTGCACCACATGAACTTGAGGTGCGGGTTAACAGATTAACCCAAGGGCGACTGGCGGGAAGGGGTATGGGGCCATACATTTGGGGTTTTGTTTGGCTGATTTTTCCTTGTTTTTCTTTAGCTTCCCTGATGCAGGGCCCCTCCTCCTGCCTCTCTCCCCCATGTCTCTCTCCCCCCTGCCTCCCTCCCCCCTGCCTCTCTCCCCTGCCTCCCACCCCTTCCTCCTCCCCCCCTACCCCCCACCCCTGCCTCCTCCCCATCTGCTGCCTCCTGGGCCTGCGGGCTCCTCCCTGCCTTTGGCCAGAGGTCAGCGCTGTGGTGCCTGCCCACCCCGCAGGCAGGAGAGGTGGAATGACAAGAGGTCAGCAGACGCTCAGTGCGGCCCAGCCAGGCCCGGGCCTTCCTGGTCACCGCCGTCCTCCGGGGGCTGCTGAGGAGCCACAGGCCGCAGGCTGACGGGGACAACGCACGCAGAGTCTTCACCCGCATGGCACAGCCACGGCTCAGCCAGCCGCACGTGTGTGCGTGTGTGCCTGTGCGTGTGTGTGCGTGTGTGCCTGTGTGTGCCCGTGTGCCTGTGTATGTGTGTACGTACGTGTGTGCCCGTGTGCCTGTGTATGTGTGTGTACGTACGTGTGTGCGTGCGTGTGTGCACGTGTGCCTGTGTGTGTGTGCCTGTGCGTGTGTGTGTGTGCGTGTGTGTTCAGAGGTGTCTGCCCCGGCCCTGGCTCGGGCCCTCTGGGGGAGCCCGGGGCGGTGGGGAGGGGGCGGATGGGCTGGGCCTCCAGACCACGCTGCTCAGGTTTGCGCCAAGGGGGCCGCTCAGGCAGTTCCGGCTTCTCCTCCCCGCGCGGTGCCAGCCTGGCCGCCCCGCCGGCCACAGCGGCTCCTGGCAGTGGACCGGGAGGCGGGAGCGGAGGGCGGGCGAGGAGGAAGGGCCGGGGCGGTGGGAGGTCTGGCCCTCGGGGACACAGGGCCCCGGCTTCTGGCACCTCCCGGCCTGGCGCTGAGCGAGGCCGCGGCTCACCGTTTTGTGGGCGCGAAGCACACGCAGGAGAGGCGGCTTCCATGTGGACGGAGGCCCGAACCCCGCGATCGGCCTCAGTGAGGGGCACGCGGTGGTGAAGGCGGGTCGGAGCGGGGTGGGGATCCCCCGGGAGGTCTCCATAGGACCTGCCCGCCAGGCGCTGGGCTCAGAGCTGGACAGGAGCCCGGGCGCCACCAGGACGCAGGAAGGCAGTGCAGGGCCGGGTTCCAGCGTCCCGTTATTCAAGGGTGGGCGGGGAGCCCGTGTGCCCGGCGCCCCAGTATTCCGGAGGAGAGGGAGGAAGGGGGCGGGGGCCGTGTGCCCAGCGCCCTGTTATTCCTGGGGGGAGGGGGGCCCCGAGTGCCCGGCGACCACTTGCTGCTGCGCCAGGGAGCCCGGACACAGCCGCCCGCCGCCCGGGCCCGCGGGGAGACCGCCAGGAGCGGGCCCGGGAGGGGAGGGGGCCAGGGAGGGCCGCGGTGCCTCCGTGCGGGGCCCGGGGCGTCCTGAGGGCGTCCCCGCGGGGCCGGGGAGAAAGCAGCGCTCAGCCTCCCGCCGGCCTCCCGTCTCCCCGCTTCCCGCCGAGCAGCGCCGGCCCGGCCTCCCCTCCCGCCCGGCCGGCTGCGCGCGTCCCGCCTGCTCCTCAGACACCGGGCCGCCCCCGCCGGCGGCCGGATGCGCCCCCGCCCCCCCCCCCAGGGGGCCCTCGCTGCCGCCGCCTGGGGACCCAGAGGGGGACCCCCTCCCGCACAACCCAGGCCCCCGCCCCGCTCTCCGCGGGTTCGGTGCGGGGTCTCCGGGCTGCGGGGCGCGCCCTCCGGCCTTGAGGACCATCCGCTCCGGCTCGGCGGAGTAAAGCTGGTTAACGGCCGCTGCGGGGCCCTGCGAGGCCGGGGCGGAGGAGGAGGAGGAGGAGGAGGAGGAGGAGGAGGAGGAGGCGGCTCCGGGAGGCGGAGGGGCCGGCGAGCCCGCCGGGGTTCCCACTGTGTGTGCGGGAGATGGAGGGGGGCCTCTCCGGTCTGTGCGTTCGATAACTTTGCGAGCTTGGAGGCCCGTCGCTGTCTGTCTGTCTGTCTGTCTGCTCGGTGTGTGAGCCTCCGTGCGGAGTAAGAGTTACAGAAATCCGACCCCCCGGTGTGCGGCCCGGAGCGGCTGTGCGGCCCCGGAGAGGCTGTGCGGCCCGGAGCGGCTGTGCGGCCCGGAGCGGCTGTGCGGCCCCGGAGAGGCTGTGCGGCCCCGGAGCGGCGAGGCAGGCCGGGCGCGGGCGGAGCGCGGGGCCCGGAACGAGCGCCGGACCGGCGGCGCGTGGAGCGGAGGGGGCCGGGGGCCGCGGGGCCGGGGCCGCGCTGGGGACGGCGCCGGCGCCCACAGCCCGCAGGCCGCCCCCTCCCGCCCCGCAGAGGATGGCAGACTCCCCGCGGGCAGATTCCAGCGGGCAGACCCTCCGTTCCCGCTGTGAAGCGGGAGGTGCCCCCGAGACCGGCTCCATCTCTCCCGCCGCAGCGCTCCGGCCCGGAACCGCCGGGGGCCAAGCCGGTGGGAGCGGCCCGAGCCAGACCTCGTCTGCCCCGGGCGGGTGTGCGGAGCTCCGCCGGGCCCGCGCCTCCTCCTGCGGGCGGTCCGGCCGCCCCGGGTCCGTGTCCGTGTCCGTGTCCGTGTCCGTGCCGCCCCGGGTCCGTGTCCGTGCCCGGCCGCCCCGGATCCGTGTCCGTGTCCAGCCGCCCCGGGTCCGTGTCCGTGTCCGTGTCCGTGTCCGGCCGCCCCGGGTCCGGCCGCGGGAGGACCGCGGGGCTGATGGCGAAGGGCGCGCTGCGCTCCGGGGTCGGCGCTCGGCTCCGGGTCGGGCTCTTCGGGGCGCTGGTCCCGGTCCGCACGGTCCTCGCGGGACCGGAGAGTCGTCGTTTCTTCGCAAACTCCCTCCTCCTCCTCCTCCTCCTCCTCCTCCTCCTCCTCCTCCTCCTCCTCCCCTGCCGGCTCTGCCCCAGCGGAGGGCGCTCCGGCCGCCTCCCAGCGAGCTTGGTGCCCAGAAAGGGGCGTTTGGTGCCCGGGCGCCGCTGGCAGGGGATCCCCATGTCCGCGCGCTGCCCCCCTTGGGGGGGACAGACAGCGGAGGAGAGGGTGGGGGACCCCATGGGCGGAGGTCAGACAGCGGAGGAGAGGGGGAGAGAGAGAGAGAGAGAGAGGAGGGAGAGAGGAGATGGGAGACACTCCGGCCCGGCGCGCCTCTCCCCGCCTCGGGCGTCGTCAGCTCGCGGAGCTCCGGCCGGCCCCGCCCCCGCCCCCGCCCCCGCCCCCGCCCCCGCCCCCGCCCCGTGTGAGTCCCGGCGCTTCCCGCCGCCCCGACGCTCACAGGCCCCGGCCCCGCCCCGGCCCCGCCCCCAGCCCGCCGGGACCTCCCATTGGCCGCCCGCGGGCGGGGGCGGGCCCGGGCCGCAGGCTCATTGAGCGGAATTAGCCCGGATGACGTCACCCCGGCCCCCCCAGCCCCCTCCCCCGCGGCCCGCACTGTCCCGCCCCGCCCGCCGCCGCCGCCGCCGCTATAAAGCCGCCGCGGGGAGGCCGGTGCGCATCCCAGACCCGTGCCTCCGCCCGAGCCCCTCTCCGCGGCGGCGCCGGGAGGAGCGCCTCCTGCACCCACAGTGAGTGTCCCCTCCGCAGCCGGCCACCCCAGCGGTGCCCCTCCGCCGGCTGCCCACCGAGCTCCGCACCGGGTCCCCGAGCCGCCCCTGCCCAGTTCTCCGCTCGGACCACCCGCACCCACGCGGCATCCCGCGCCCGCAAACGGGAACCGGGCGGCCAGGCTGCTTCTGCCCGAGTCCGGGTCACCGGTGGGTCCACGCGGCCCGGGCGCAGCGCAGCACCCAGGCACCCGGGCGTTGGGTGCGGGCGCTGGGTGCGGGCACAGGGTGTGGGCTCTGGGCGCGGGCGCTGGGTGCGGGCACAGGGTGTGGGCGCTGGGTGCGGGCGCTGGGTGCGGGCACTGGGTGCGGGCTCTGGGCGCGGTCGCCGGGTTTGGGCGCTGGGTGCATGTGTGTACGTGTGTGGGCTCCGCGGTGCCGATGGAGACGGGGTGGATGAGTGTGGGCTCAGATGCAGATCGCCTCCTTCCCTGAGGGAACCCTCGTCGCCACTTGTTATGCCAACTCCGACCCTGGGGACCTCCCCGCGCCTGGGCAGGTGTGAGCCGCCCGCACGGCGCCCCCGGCTCCCGGGCCCGGAACCACCTGTGGCCGCGCGGCGGGAGGCTGCGGGAGGGAAGCGGGGATACGTGGGCGCCCCCGCCGTCCGCCCCGCGCGCCCCCAGGAGGGCCCAGGGCGGCGAGGGGACACGCTCCGGTCCTCCGCCCGGACCCGCGCGGCTCCCTCCCGCCGCGCTCACCGGCTCTCTCCTCCTAGGCGGCGGCGCGCGCCGAGACCCGGAGGAAGGACTGCGAGGCCGCCGTCCCGCGGCCATGGACTCGGACGCCAGCCTGGCGTCCAGCCGCCCGTCCTCGCCGGAGCCGGACGAGCTGTTCCTGGCGGCCCGCGGCAGGGCGGGCGGCGGCGGCTTCTGCGGGGCCACCGTGTCCTCGTCCACGCCCAGCGACGGCGCGCCCGAGCCGGGCCCGGAGCGCGGCGGGGCGGGCGCGGCAGGCGCGCTCGCAGGGGACCGGCCGGGCGGCGGCGGCTGCAGGGCGGCGGGCGCGGCGGCGGCCGCCGCGGCCACCAGGAAGGACAAGAAGCAGCTGACGGAGCCCGAGCTGCAGCAGCTGCGCCTCAAGATCAACAGCCGCGAGCGCAAGCGCATGCACGACCTCAACATCGCCATGGACGGGCTGCGCGAGGTGATGCCGTACGCGCACGGCCCGTCGGTGCGCAAGCTCTCCAAGATCGCCACGCTGCTGCTGGCGCGCAACTACATCCTCATGCTCAGCAGCTCGCTGGAGGAGATGAAGCGGCTGGTGAGCGAGCTGTACGGCGGCCACCACGCCGCCTTCCACGCCGCGCCCTGCGGCGGCCTGGCCCACGCCGCGCCCCTGCCCGCCGCCGCCGGGCACCCCGCGGCTGGGCACCCCGCGGCGCACCACCCGCTCCTGCCGCCCGCCGCCGCCGTGTCCGCCGCCGCGCTGCCCTCGGTGGGCGCCCTCCGGCCCCCGCACGGCCTGCTCAAGGCCCCGGCGGCGGCGGGGGCCCCGCTAGGCGGCGGCGGCGGGGGCGGCGGCGCGGGCTTCCCGCACTGGGGCGGCGTGCCCTGCCCCTGCAGCATGTGCCAGGCGCCCCCGCACCCCCACGTGGCGGCCCTGGGTGCGGGCGGCCTGCCCCGCCTCGCCTCCGACGCCAAGTAGCGGCGCCGGCTCCTCCGACCAGCGGGGCGCGGAGGGCGCGGGGCGCGGGGAAGCCAGGGCCGCGGGGAAGCGGGGCCGGCGGCGCTGGGCCTGGGGCTGGGCTGGGGTCAGGGTTGCGCGGCCGGCCCCCTGGGGCGCCCTGAACTTGGGGAGTGAGCCGGGCGCGCGCCCAGGGACTGGCCGGCGGACACGCTTTGTAAGGGGGCCTCGCTGTACGCACAGCCCCCCAGTACCCCTTCTCCCCAGGGACTCTCAGACCGGCTCTCCGGGGCTGCACTTCGTTACGGGGGGGGGGCGGGGAGGGAGGTTGGGGACCCCCTCTCCTGCCCCCAGTGTCTGGGCGGGTGGGGCTCCGGGGAGGGCCCGGGAGCGGCGGGGGACGCGGGCAGGGAGCGGGCGGACGCTGGCGGGCGGTGCCAGAAGCGCCGGGGCCGCGAAGAGGTCGGTTTGGGATCGGTCAGCCCCCGCCCTGCGGGAACCCGTGCTCCGGCGGCGGCGGCGGCGGCGGCGCGGGGCGCGGGACCCGGACGAACAGCCCTCCCTGTCCGCTCCGCGGCGGCTTTTCTGTTCAGAGTCCGCCGCCCGCCCCGCTCCGGCCTCTGGGCGCCCGACGGGCCGGCCTCACCCGCTGGGGGACTGACACCGCAGGGGGACTCCGGGCCGTGGCTGTGACCACAGTTTGGGGTTCGGGGTCCCGGCGGCCCGCTTTCCCTCCCGATGTGTAAATACCGCAGTGACCGGTGTGCGTGCTGTGGACCGTGTGCTCCCGTGGCCCCCGCCCGCGTCTGGCCGGGCCTCCAGCGTCCGTGTCTTTTGTCACTTTTAACACAAATGTCACCTCCGTGTTTCCTGTGTCCCCCAAACGGCGTCTGTCAGTAACACCCTCCCCCCCAGAGTGTATCACCTGTTTTATTTTTGTAAAAAGAAAAAAAAGTGCTAAATAATATTTATTACCTGTTTTGTTGCAAAAAAAAAAAAAGAAATAAATGACCAAGTGTTGAGATTTTACATAAAGCGGGAGTCGGGTGTTTCCAGCGGCGGGGGCGGGCAGCGGGGAGGGGGTCCTCTCCCAGGCCGATGGGGGCCATGGGAGCCCCCCCATGGGGCGTCCCAGGGGACTGAGGAGGGCTGTGTGCCTATTCTGTGCTCTAGCTTCTCTCCCTCTCTCTCCCTCCCTCCTTCTCTCTCTCTCTCTCTCTCTCTCTCTCTCTCTCTCCCTCCCTCCCTCCCTCCCTCCCTCTCCCTCTCTCTCACACACACACCCTTTCTTGGGGGGCTCACTCCCCTCCCCCCATGTTGTTTTTTCTGAAGCCTGATTCCCTTCTGGTTCCCTGGTTCCGGTCCTTTCCAGGCGCCTGAGGGCTGAGGACTGAGTGCTGAAAGAGAGATGTTCGCTCAGCGCCTGAGACGGAGTGGGGCGGGGGCTCCAGGGCTCAGGCTGGGGGTGTGGGGCAGGATTGTCGTTGCCGCCCCTCGGCTTTGGGCAGCCAGCCTGGTCCGCCCAGGCCCAGCCCCGTGGCAGCTGCGGGCCACCAGCAGGCGTGAGGCAGGACCACTCCCTCCATCTCTCCCTTCCCGCGATGTGAACGACCCTCCCGCGCCCAGCGGCCTCCAACTGCGACCTGTCCGGCCTGTCTGGTGCTGGGCCGCGGTGAGCCCTGTTCTCAGCCCCTCTTCCGCCCCTCCGTCTCCTGCGCCGCCGCCCCGCTGCAGTCCCCAGCCTGGGCGGCGCAGGGGTCCGGCCTGCGCGGTGCACAGGGTCCGGCCGGGGCGCACCGGTCCGGCTGAGTTCAGAGCAGCTTCGCGGAGGGCATCTCCCTCGGACCCGCTGGGCCGCTGGGCCAGGGGCCTCTTCAGGAGCCACCGGGGGAAGGGCCCTGAGCGGGGACACTAGGACATGGGACAGAGGAGGTGCTGGACCCCATTTCTAAAGCTGGCCCTGAGCCAGGCCCCCCACTCCCCTGCAGGAGGGGCTCCCCCCCAGCGGGGGCTGGGCTCGGGCTCCATGGGAACCGCCGCCAGCCAAGGGGTGGGCGCCCAGGGCCGGGGCTGCGGCTCCTCAGCCTCGCTGCCTGCCCACCGCACCCAGCGCCCGGAAGGCCCAGCGCGGGGAGCGGGGAGGGGGGCTTCCCGCCTGCCCACCCAGCGCCACCGGGGAGCGGGGAGCGGGGAGCGGGGAGCGGGGAGGAGGGCTGAGGGGAGGAGGGCTGAGGGGAGGAGGGCTGAGGGCGCCACGGTCTGAGGAGAGGAGAGCGGACAGTTTTACTCCGGAATCCCCAGCCCAGCGGCCCCGGCTGTGCTGTGCGGCTCCGGCTGTGGTGAGTAGGGGTGCCTTTGTTAGAAGCAAAAAATAAAATAAAAAATAAGAAGAACCCCCCACTCCAGCAGCAAGCACCCCTTGGGCGGCCAGCCGCCAGCTGGGATGGACCCCAGCCTCCAAGCCGGGCTCCCAGCCACCACCCCCCTGCCCCAAGCACCCCCTAAACGGGCGCCCAGCAGGACCTGGCCACAGAGAGCAGAGCCCGGACTCAGAAAGGCGGGCGCTGGCCACACAGGCGGCTAGGCCCCGCTGTTGGCTCCAGGGCGGCAGGGGCTGGACGGGGCTGGGGCACGGGGCTGGGGCACGGGCCTGGGGCGATGGGGGTGCTGCCAGGGAGTCCCAGCGGCTACTTGGGGGCAGGAGGGTCCTTCATGGGGGTGGGGACCCTCCCGGAGAAGGGGGCAAAGAGGAGGGAGAGGAACAGCCCGGCGGTCTGCGGGTTCCTCCTGTGCGCCCCCCCCATTGTGGGGGCCCAGCCCCAATCCCCATGTCTGTGAGGTGGTCCCCAGCTCCCTCCCCCACAGCTCGGCTGACCCAGTCTGCACCCAGGTTCTGCCCTCACTGGGCCCCAGGCACAGGAGCCCTGGTTCAGGGGCGGCCTGCGACCCTGGGGCGCTGCAGGGGGACAGGGGGCAGGGTGGGCAGGTGGTTTGGGGCGCTGCAGGGGACAGGGGGCAGGGTGGGCAGGCGGCCTGGGGTGCTGCAGGGGACAGGGAAGCAGGGTGGGCAGGCGGCCTGGGGCGCTGCAGGGGACAGGGGGCAGGGTGGGCAGGCGGCCTGGGGCGCTGCAGGGGGACAGGGGGCAGGGTGGGCAGGCGGCCTGGGGCGCTGCAGGGGGACAGGGGGCAGGGTGGGCAGGTGGTTTGGGGCGCTGCAGGGGGACAGGGGGCAGGGTGGGCAGGTGGTTTGGGGCGCTGCAGGGGACAGGGGGCAGGGTGGGCAGGCGGCCTGGGGTGCTGCAGGGGACAGGGGGCAGGGTGGGCAGGCGGCCTGGGGTGCTGCAGGGGGACAGGGGGCAGGGTGGGCAGGCGGCCTGGGGTGCTGCAGGGGACAGGGGGCAGGGTGGGCAGGCGGCCTGGGGTGCTGCAGGGGGACAGGGGGCAGGGCGGGCGGAGGAGCCGGTGCTGACGGCGGGGAGCTGGGCTGGCCGTTCATTCCGTCCTCACGGTAACATCATGGTAACGATAAGGCTGTGAGGGCGGCTCTTGTCATCCCACTGACAGGGGAGGAGTGACCTGCTGGGGCACAGCTGTAAGTGGGGGCAGCAAGGTTGTAACCCAGGAACCATGAGGTCCCCCACCCTACCCAGGGTCCCGCACCCAGCAGGTCCCCCACACCCACAGGCCCAGGCTCTGGCCCCACCCCCTCGCCCTGCGGGCCCTGAGCTCCTCCTGCTCCCGCTTGGCATCTGGATCACTTTGTCCCCTCACCCTGGGTCAAGGTCAGGGTTAAATAATGGTTAGGGTTAGGGTAGTGGTTAGGGTTGGAGTTAGGGTTAGGGTTAGGGTTAGGTAATGGTTCAGGTTAGGGTAGTGGTTAGGGTCAGGGTTAGGGTTAGGGTTTGAGGTTAGGGTTAGTTAGGGGTAGGGGAAGAGTTATGATAGTGATTAGGGTCAGGGTTAGGGTTGAGTTAGGATTAGGGTAGTGGTTAGGTTAGGTTTGGATTAGGATTAGGGTTATGGTTAGGGTTAGGTTAGGGTTAGGTTATGGTTATGGTTATGGTTATGGTTATGGTTAGAGTTAGGGTTATGGTTATGGTTAGAGTTAGGTTAGGGTTAGGTTAGGGTTAGAGTTAGGGTTAGGGTGATGGTTAGGTTATGGTTAGAGTTAGGGTTAGGGTTAGGGTTAGGTCAGGGTTAGGGTTAGGTTAGGGTTATGGTGATGGTTAGGTTATGGTTATGGTTAGAGTTAGGGTTATGGTTATGGTTAGAGTTAGGTTAGGGTTAGGTTAGGGTTAGGTTAGGGTTAGGGTTAGGGTGATGGTTAGGTTATGGTTAGAGTTAGGGTTAGGGTTAGGGTTAGGTCAGGGTTAGGGTTAGGGTTAGGGTTAGGGTTAGGTTAGGGTTATGGCAGACAGGCTTTGGTGATTAGCAGCTCCTGTGGAACCAGGCCATGGAGGAGGAGGGTGCAGGTCAGGAGCAGGTGAGCCTGTGGGCGGGTTCCTGGGTTGTGCTGCTCACACCGGGTGCAGTAATTGGAAACGACCCTCACGTCTGTGTGCCTCATGGCTCCCCCAGACACCTGGGTTCACACAGACATGGTGTGTGTGTGGGGAGAGCTTCGGGCCCAGGCTGCTGCAGGCCTGGGAGTCCCCTGGCCGTGGGAGGGGTTAGGGGTCCCTGGGAATCAGACATGGACCCCCCCTGCAAAGTGACCACATTTGCGTGGGGCAAAAATGTCCGGGGAGTCTGGGGCCCCGCATCTGCCAGGCGAGCATACGGGATCCCTGCACCTGGAAGCCGAGGGCACCTTCTGACAGCCTCAGGGCGCTCTGCGGGGGGAGCGGGCAGGTCAGGCCGCAGTCCCTCACCCTCTACCCCTCACCTCACAGCCCCCCAACACACACACCCCTGCCCCTGCCCGCTCTCCCGGCCAAGGCCTCCCTCTGGGTGCCAGGCTCGCTCGTCCCTCTGTCTGTGCCCCTCAGACGCCCCGGCAGCTGGGGGTCGGCAGGAAGCTGTGGGTGCCTGCTGTGGAGGGGCAGCTGGAAGGCACAGGAGGGTGAGCGGGGCTCCCGTCACCCCGGTCTGAACTCTCCCGGCCGTCCAGGCCCTGCCACGCGGGGAGACACGGGGTATGGCAGCTCAGCCAGGGCAGGCGGGAGGGACTCGGTGCCCCAGGCACTGGCAGACCGCAGGGCAGGGCCGGGGAGCGGGGGGCGGGGCCCTCATCCCCCCCACAAGCCTAGGCTGGCTCCTCTGCCTCTCCCCTTCCCAGAACCCCTCCCCCACAGGCGGGCCGGCCCTGCAGAGCTGCTGGTCATCGTGGGCGCAGCCGGCGGCCCCCGCTTCTCCGTGCGTGTGGAGGCGCGGTGAGGCCGGCGTCTGGAGGGACCAGATCGGGGCTCCCAGCACAGCAGCTCCCGCCTCTTGTTACCCCCAAGCCGCCGGCTGCCAAGTACACCCTCGTACCCCTCCCCGCACAGCGACACACACCCGCCCTCCAGCCGGGCGACCCCCACCTGCTCCTGCGCCACGGGCTTGCCATCCTGGGTCCGTCATACTAAGGCCATCAGACAACATGTGACCGGCCTGTCCCGGCTCTTCACACTCAGGCCCCGCCCCCTGCAGCGTCCGCGCCCCATCCTGTGAGGCTGAGCGACAGTCTATGGCGTGTGGTTACCCGCTCACCGCTCCCAGGCCCGTCCATCTCTCTCTTTAGAATCCTATGGTTGAAAGAATTACAGATGCCGCTTGTGGAGTCTAAAGAACAAAATACAACAGAGTTTGAGGCAATACCTTCACCTCCTTTTACGTTCCCAGACCTCACCCTGCTCTGTGCCTCCGTCCCCCACCACGTTCTCCGTGTGTCTTTGCTGCTTATTACGTCTGGGAGGTGAGCGAGCCAGGGCGGGGGTCACCCTGGTACGGGTGGAGGGCAGCACCCAGCACATCCTGCCCGCTGACCGGACGGACGGACGGCGGGTGCGGGGGGAGGACGGGTGAAGGAATGCAGATGCTTTGGTCCCGGAGCCCTCTCTTAGTGAGTTGGGAGCCACAAAGGCCCGGGGACTAACACAGCAGAAAACACAGCGCAGCCTGCCCCGTCTGAAGCTAAACTCTGTCTGCCTGCCACACACGACTGGGAACAGCTCCCAGTCCCCCCGGGCTCACGTCGGCTCCGGAGGGGAGCTCACACCGGTGCTAGCTGGGCGCCTCGTGCCTGTGCAGCCCGGCTGAGAACCGCACTCTCCCGGCTGACGGCAGCCCCCACACCACCACCACCACCACCGGTGTCCCAGGCCGAGGAGCCCCTCGGAGGCTGACACACCCAGGGGGAAGAGAGGCCCTCAGCGGCTGTGTATCCCGAAGGCAGAGCCGCCCTTTGTGGAGTCGCTGAGCTAAGGCGGAGAACAATGGGGCGCGGGGGCGCGGGCCATGTGCCGATGCGCTCATGCCCCGGCCGCACCAGATGGCCGGCCTCGCCGCCGCCCGCTCTCCCCGCCCTGCCCGCGGCCGGACACTGCTTCTCTGAGGCCCCAGCCCCAGGAGGGCATGCACAGGGCCCAGGCCGGAGCACAGCAGCAGCTGTGGGGCTGGGGGCTGGTTTGGGCCGGGGTGCAGCGCTGAAAAGTGGTCTCATCGGAGGGAAAGGCCCGAGAGGGACGCACGGGCCACTGTCCCAGTGCTCAGTGCTGGCCCGTGTCTGAGCGGACGGAGCAAACAGCCTCCAGCTGAGAGGCCCCCTCACGAAAACAGGAGGACAGTGACACTTACACACACACACACACCCCGCACCAAGCAGCGCCCGCCTCTCCCTGCCCCCTGCCCCCACGGGGAAGCAGCCTGTGCTGTGGGTCTGTCCCTAAGAACAGCCTGGGGGCCAGGGTCTGAATGCATCCTAAGGGCTTTCAAATACGTCCACTCTCCTGCCCGCCGGCTCCATGCTGCTGCCCCGGCCTGGACAGCCCCGCCCGGCCAGGCCGCACTGAGGCCGGTCAGCCCCGGCCGGCTGTGCTCAGCGGGAAGCGCCCGGGGCCGGTCACGCCGGCCGGCACACGTGTGGGCTCCCAGGACCTGCCACCGCAGCGCATTCGCCGATCGGTTCCGGTGCATTAACAGCCCATCAGCTTCCCACCGACTGCGGGGCTGAAAGCAGCACCTGCACCGGGGCTGTGGCTCCCGCTGGGCCGGGCGGCCGGGCGGAGAGTCCGCTGCAGGGAGCGCAGTGCGTGGGGGCCCAGGCAGGGGCCCGCACAGGATGGCTGCCCCTCATCCGTCAGGCGACTCTGAGCTAAGCCCAACGCGGCTCCTTTAAAAAGCAGCTCACTTTTAAAAAATACGTATTTTTATTGATTCCAGAGAGAAAGGGAGACGGGGATGGAGCTCACAGCCCGGCCCGGGCCCTGGCCGGGAGTCGAACCCTGACCTCCTGGTTCAGAGGTCGATGCTCAGCCCCTGGCTCCCCCTGCTGAGTGCATCTTAGCCGTCCACCTCTCACGTGGTTCACACCGGACGGCAGGGCCTGTGCAGTCAGTCGGGCGGCCTCAGCCCTGTCCCCTCCTCTGGGCGAAGGCAAAGGGGAGCAGGAACAAGAGCCTCCTCGGGGGCTCGGCACTCACAGCTCACAGCGTCCGTGACCCTGGACGAGGCGCGGACACCAGGACGCACTGCGCACCGGAGGCCCACGCCCAGGACCGGCCCGGCTGCTCCTCTGAGGCCTGAGGGCTCCTCCCTGTCTTCACACGGCCCCGCACGACCGTCTCTGAGTGCCCCCGCCCTTTACAGGGACAGCCTCTGCCCCTGATGCCTCTTCTAAAGGGTTTCCCCTGTGACTACCCGCCTCCTAACGAGGCCCCAGGCTGGGTCCCAGGGACAGGGCATGTCTTTCCCCCTCCCCCCTCCCCCTGTCCCCAACCCCTCCTGGGCCTGTTCCAGCCTCAGTCCTCACCACCGGGGGGGGGGGGGGGGGGGGAGAGACGGAGAGACAGAGGGGGAGCGAGCGAGCGAGGGAGGCAGAGAGCCCCCCTGCCTGCCCAAAGCCAGGTCCCCTGCCCTGACCTGGAAGCCACACCCAGAGCGTGGGGGGGGGGGCCCTCGGGGGGCCTTGCTCCAGGAACCCCAGGAGCCCCACACGCCCCCCGAGGAACGGGGAGGAGAGAGAAGTCCAGCCGCGGTGGGGGGGGGGGGGGCGGCTGAGAGGCTGACAGGTGCCAAGCAGGAGGGTGCAGGACCCAGGAGGAGGAGCGGGGGGAAGGGGGGGCCTGAGAAAGGAGGGGGCCCTGGGGAGCCCGTGGGCCCGGCCGCCGGACATGGTGCAGCCCCCTGAGCAGGGCCGGGAGACTCCTCTTTGCTGTCCTGTCCTCCTGCCCACCAGCACCGGTGCCCCCCCCTCCCCCCCGCACAGCCCTGGCTCTGTCTAGTGCGAGGGGCTGGGACATGGGGCGCATCCCCAGCACCCCTGTGGCTGCAGACACGGGTCCTAAACCCCAAACCCCTCGGGGGGCCAGGCATGGACGCTGGTGCAGCTGCCGGGGTCCCGGCCTGGTCACTCTTTTCCCAGAACCACGCCCACGGGGACGGCCAGCCCCAACAGCCTCGCTGGGCCACGGTGCCCTGAGGGCGGAGGCAGGCACTGAGGGGTGGAGTGAGAGCTGGAGGACCTGCCTGCAGCTCCCAGCCCGGAGCCCCCAGCCTGGCCGGAGCCCGGAACCCCCAGCCCGGAGCCCCCAGCCCGGAGCCCCCAGCCTGGAGCCTGCAGCCCTGAGCCCCCAGCCCGGAGCCTGCAGCCTGGAGCCTGCAGCCCGGAGCCTGCAGCCCGGAACCCCCAGCCCGGAACCCCCAGCCCTGAGCCCGCAGCCCGGCCGGAGCCTGGAGTCCCCAGCCCGCAGCCCCCAGCCCTGAGCCCGCAGCCCGGAGCCCCCAGCCCTGAGCCCGCAGCCCGGCCGGAGCCTGGAGTCCCCAGCCCGCAGCCCCCAGCCCGCAGCCCGCAGCCCGCAGCCCTGAGCCCGCAGCCCTGAGCCCGCAGCCCGGCCGGAGCCCGCAGCCCCCCAGCCCGCAGCCCCCAGCCCGCAGCCCCCAGCCCGCAGCCCGCAGCCCCCAGCCCGCAGCCCCCAGCCCGCAGCCCGCAGCCCCCAGCCCGCAGCCCTGAGCCCGCAGCCCCCAGCCCGCAGCCCGCAGCCCCCAGCCCGCAGCCCGCAGCCCCCAGCCCGCAGCCCAGAGCCCGCAGCCCGGAGCCCGCAGCCCGGAGCCCGCAGCCCGGAGCCCCCAGCCCACAGCCCGGAGCCCCCAGCCCGCAGCCCCCAGCCCGCAGCCCGCAGCCCGCAGCCCGCAGCCCGGAGCCCGGAGCCCGGAGCTCACAGCCCGCAGCCCGGAGCCCGCAGCCCGCAGCCCGGAGCCCGGCCGGAGCCCGGACCCTCCCGCACGCATGGGCAGGTGCTGCTGCAGCTGCTGATTCTGTCTGACTGTGTGCGGGTCTGACGCCGGCCCGCCTCGCCCAGGCCAACCTGCCCAGGGGGAGCGCCCTCTGCGGGGTGTGTGTGTGTGTGTGTGTGTGTGTGTGTGTGGATGGGGGGTCAGGCCCAGGGAAACCCACTTCCCGAGTCAGAAGTGCAGCCGGGAGCGAGGCACAGGAAGGGCTGGGGTGCTTGCACGGGGGTCGCACACCGAGCCGCTAGCACCACCGCGCTTCCTGGGGCTCCGGGCCCGGCCCCGGATGCAGAAGTGACCGGTGCAGAGGGAGCAGCCCGCAGTCCGCAGCGAGAAGGCAATTGCTCAAGCTGATAGCGGGGCTGATACGGCGGGGAGTCCCCCGGGGAGAAGCCGGGGCTGTTTGCACGTGTCCCGGGGGGGGGGGTGCGGGAAGGGGGGCAGGCTGAGTCCCCAGCCCCGCCCCTGGCATCGGGCACATGGAGCTGCCCCGAGGAGCACAGCCGCCTGCCGGACTGTGCAGACCGAGGAGGGGAAGGCCGGGGCCCAGGAGCCCGCAGACGGGAGAAGGGGATGGGGGGCAGTGGGGTTCCCCCATGGTGGTGGCTACTTTCCCCCAAAGTGCACAGGCGTCCATGGGAAGGCGTGTGGCAGAGACGGCTCTCTCTGCGGGGAACAGGGTGAGGGAGGCGGTGCTGGGACTCATTCATTCATTCGTCCGTTCATTCATTCATTCAGTGCTTATTGGGGATTTTTGTCCCAGGCACCGTCCTAGGCCCCAGAACAAAAACACTTCCGCTGTAATTAGAGGCAGAAAGAGTGTGCAGGCACAGGGGTGGGGGTGTGTGTGGCGTGTGGCAGGGAAGGCACTGGGTCCGAGGGCGCTGGCGGAGACCAACTGGACACACAGGGGAAGGCACCGAGGCAGGCGCCAGGCGGGGCTGCGGGAGGGCCGGGCCGGAGCGGCCGGCAGACCGGGAGCCGGGGGCTCCAGCCTCCCGCACAGCACTCAGGGCGGGCTGGGCGAGGCCTGGGAAGCCGGTGAGGACGGCGAGGACGGGCGGTCCCTCGGCTCCCGGTGCGGCTCTCGCTGAGCTGTTCACAGTGTCCAGCCCGGCCCGGCGCTGGGGACGCACAGCTGCCTGCGCCGGAGACAGAGGTCTGACCGCCTGGCACCTGGGCAGCAGCTGCACCCTCCCTCCCGTCGGGCAGCGGGGGAGGCGAAGCCGCCCAGGAGAGTCCGGACTCCCGGCCTCCGCAGCCAGAGGCTGGACAGCCCCTCCCGTCGGGGAGCAGTCTGGTGGCCAGCAGATCGCCATCAACGCACTGGCAGGGCTCCGTCCAGCCCACTGGTGTCGAGGGGATGGGCAGACATGGGCGGGCATCAATAGGGATTGATGGGCATCGGCGGGCATCGGCGGGCATCGGCGGGCACGGAGGCAGAGCCCGGGGTGAGAGACAGAACCCGCCCTCCAGGCAGTCCGCCAGCCTCTGCACCGAGGGGCGCTGGCCGGCCCTCACACTCTGGCCTCAGCTTCCTCACGGGCCACACGGCCGCGTCCTCACCGCCCACGAGGCCAAGGAGGGCGTGGAGGGGTCTGGAGCGCTGAGTGCCCGGGCCCTGCAGGGGCGCGCCCAGCTGGTGAGAGGCTGCACGCCCCCGGGCCTTGGGCAACCTCAGTTGGGACATTTCTGAGCACCAGCTCCGCCCGATGACAGAGCAGAAGGCGTCTCCCGTGTCTCAACCCTTCCAGGAACCAACGGCATCAACAACAGCCTGGAAACCGGCGCACACAGCAGCCCGCAGAGGGCAGGCCGCCTGGGCCGGCTCCCTCCTCACCCCCCTTCCCTTCGTCACCTCCCCTCCCGCCCCTCCCAGCTCCCTGCCATCTGGCACAGTAACCCACCTGAGGATGGGAGGCGCAGGGTGCACCTGCCGGGTATCGGGCAGCCAGCCCCCTCCCAGCCCCTCCCAGCCCCATCCCAGCCCCTCCCAGCCTCTCTCAGCCCCTCCCAGCCCCTCCCGCCCCTCCCAGCCTTCGTGGGTCCTCCCCCCCTCCCACCTCCCCCAGCTCTGCCTACCTCCTGATCAACCCCCACCCCCACCCCCACCCCCACCCCCAGCCCCAGCCCTCCACCCAGGGCCTGGGCTCCCACAACCACTCCCTCTTCCACCCCCAAAGCCAAGCCCGTGTCCTCAGAACCCGCCCCGGGCCACCAAGCGCCAGGCCCCACGCAGCCGGGAGGCTGGGACTCGGACCTTTAATGGACCCAGGTCCTCTGGGCCCCGCCCAGCCTCTCTGGCGCTCTCCACGCCTCCCCAGGCAACCCGATCCCGGCAGGTGCACCCTGCGCCTCCCATCCTCAGGGGGTTACTGTGCCAGATGGCAGGGAGCCCCGTGTCCGCCCGGCCCAGGCCCCGGGGAGGGCACTGAGGGCACCGGGGAGCCGGGTCCGGGCTGGGTGAGGGGACCCTGTGCCCTGGAGCCCCCGGCAGCGGGGAGCAGACGGAGTCGGTGCGAGGCCCTGGCGGGTGCTGTGAGCGCCACAGAGAGGGTGGCAGGCCCCAGTGGCCCCGTGCAGCTCCGTGACTGAGCGTCCACCTGTGAACCAGGAGTTCAATTCCCGGCCAGGGCACAGGCCCAGGACGCGGGCTCCATCCTGCGAGGGGCGTGCAGGAGGCAGCCGATCAATGCTTCTCCCTCATCGTGGATGTTTCTGTCTCTCTCCCGTCCTCTCTCACATCAATAAAAACATTTAATTAACAACAACGTGAAGCGGAAGGAGCGTGTCTGTGGGAGAAGGTGCCGCAGGTGCACAAGCTGCGAGGCCTCCATCCGCACCGGGCTCAGCGCTGGCACCGGGCGGGCTTCTGTCAGGGGAGGGGCCCTGGCCGAGGGGGGCGGCAGGGCCCATGGGGACGGAGGGGCCTGTGGGGGAGGGGCTGGGCCTGTGGGGGAGGGAGAGGCTAGGCCTGTGGGGGAGGGGCCTGTGGGGGAGGGGCTGGGCCCATGGGGACGGAGGGGCCTGTGGGGGAGGGGCTGGGCCTGTGGGGGAGGGGAGGGGCCTGTGGGGGAGGGGCTGGGCCTGTGGGGGAGGGGAGGGGCCTGTGGGGGAGGGGCTGGGCCTGTGGGGGAGGGACTGGGCCTTGGGGGAGGGGAGGGGCCTGTGGGGGAGGGGCTGGGCCTGTGGGGGAGGAGAGGAGCCTGTGGGGGAGGAGAGGAGCCTGTGGGGGAGGGGAGGGGCCTGTGGGGGAGGGGGGGGGCCTGTGGGGGAGGGGCTGGGCCTGTGGGGGAGGGGCTGGGCCTGTGGGGGAGGGGAGGGGCCTGTGGGGAGGGGAGGGGCCTGTGGGGGAGGGGAGGGGGCCTGTGGGGGAGGGGCTGGGCCTTGGGGGAGGGGAGGGGCCTGTGGGGGAGGGACTGGGCCTGTGGGGGAGGGGCTGGGCCTTGGGGGAGGGGAGGGGCCTGTGGGGGAGGGGCTGGGCCTGTGGGATATGAGCAGAGCCAAGGGGGATGGCGGGGCCCCCAGAGGACAGCCTCGGCCCATGCTCCACACGTCCATCGCCCCATTCCCAGCAGTCTCCCACTCTTCCCCCGACCTGTCCCCCCGCCAGCCTGTCCCCTCCCCGCCTGTCCCCTCCCCGCCTGTCCCCCCACCTGCCTGTCCCCTCCCCACCTGTCCCCCCCCCAGCCTGTCCCCCCACCCGCCTGTCCCTGCCTGTCCCCTCCCCACCTGTCCCCCCACCCACCTGTCCCTGCCTGTCCCCTCCCCACCTGTCCCCCCCACCCGCCTGTCCCCTCCCCACCCTGACCCTCCCCACCTGTCCCCCCACCCGC